>NW_024100749.1:900000-1058705 GCF_016161935.1 Mauremys reevesii
AGATCTGAGATCATGTCACCCCAAGGCAACACACCCTTTGGTGAGCCCGTATTTCGGAAGCTCTGTCCCTGCACAACACCCTGGCACCTTGTCCTCAGCCGGACCCTTTCCATGGAGAGTGAGGTGCAGGAGTGAGGAGAAGGCTGAGAGGTGCCAGCTCCCCTCCATGTGCTCTGCGCTCATCTGGGTGACCAGGGCCAGTCACTGAGCTGGGCAGGGAATGTCCCAGGGCAGAAGGAAAATAGACAGACTCCCCTGGTGCTGTCATCGTGTTTCAGACCCTTTCCCCTGATGGATGCTGCTGCTCCTAACTTGTAACAACTCCCGTCATCCCAGCACCATGGAAACATCAGCCAACTGCAGGAGGATGGTGACAGGCAAGGGGAGTTAGGCACCTGCCTGCCAGGTGGGTGGCTCGGTAAGGCAGCCCCCCTGTGGGGTGGCTGAGTGTTACTCAGCCCTTTTCGAGGGGCAGGAGTGGATGTTAAATCCAATAGGACAGAGAGCGAAAGTCTCACTAGGGATCTCAAGTCACCGGCATCCCTGTAGGGGCAGTACAGAAGGTTGGGGAGGTAAAACCCACCCACATCCCGGGCCTAAGTAATTGGCTCCAGCCCAGCCCCCCAACTCCCACAGTCACTCTGGGCAGGAGTGCTGGCTGCAGCCCCTCTGCAGCACTTGGGTCACTGGAGGGAGAACCCTGCCATGGTCCTCAGGGCAGCAGCAGCCCAGGCCGGTCACTCTGTACAGCCTCCTTCACAGCACCAAGGGCTTTATTGTTGGGGGGTGAGGGGGTTGCTGTGGCTCTCCAGGCCATGGGGGGAGTTTCATCTACAGAGCAGCAGAGGCAGAGCAGGAGCCAGCCCCCATCTTCTTAGCCCTGTGCCCAGGGCCATACAACGCTGACTCCTGGCTGTGACACAAACAGGAACACAGTGTGAGTACAATAGCAATTACTCCTGAAACTCAAGTAATAGACAGGGGTGATTTTGTGGTTGCAGGTCTTTTTTTTTCCCCCAGTTATTTCAATGCTTTAATTGAGACCATAGCTAAACCGTTATAATCTGTAGCATGTGGTCTGGCATGCAGCAAACTGCAGGTGTTCCTGCAAACATTCATCACACATTTTGATTGCTGGTGTCCCACCAGCATCGATAAATGTCACCTGCCCCAGTTCAGAGTCCAAACAAACCTGGATCTTGCTGGGGTCCCAGCACAGGGGAAGGGCGTCAGAGAGGAGGTGAAAGCCTGGAACTGACTCCCCCCCCCACACACACACTGCTGCACAGATTATCTGAGGCTAGAGAGGCTGATTTCATGGTCCAGAGTGGGATATTCCCCACCCTCCATGTCTCAGAGACATAGTCTAACCCGGTATCCCAACCACACCCAGAGCCAGTGGCAGATTCTGTGGCACTATCTGACCCAGGATCCCCAGAGTCCTCCTGGCTCAGAGAAGAAAATGGCAAACAGGTTGTACAATGCCTGGGGCAGTGATGAGATTGGCTTCTCTGCCTCTCTCCCTCAATGCTCTCTGTGGTTTGACAGTCCAGAGGCTGCACCGAGTTGAGACCGGAAGCAAACTTCAGGGTCATAGAGACGGCATGACTGAAAGTCCACAGGGAGAGGTCATAGAGACAAGGGTGTGTGAGGCTACAGAGGTTGATCTCAGGGTCTCCAGTGAGATATTCTCTGCCCTGTCTCAGAAACACAGGTTGAGCCAAGATCCCCACCACACCCAGAGCCAGGGTCGGATTCTCTCCCCAGGGACCGAGCCCAGTGGGAAAGTGAAGATCGGGGCCTCGTCACCAGCATCGATAAATGTCACCTGCCCCCAATCACACTCCAGACAAACCCGGATCCTGCTGGGGACCCGGCTCAGGGGCAGGGGGGTCACAGGGGAGGTGAGAGCCCGGAACTGATCCCCCCATCGCTCCACAGCCCAGATCCCCCCCTCAGGGCTACGGCTGATCCCTCCCTTCCTCCTTACAGACTCTCTGGCCACTCCCACAGCCCAGAATCGCCCAGCCCCCACTCCACCTCCCAGCAATGTCTCCCCAAGGTGAATCCCTCACAGCCCAGCACACAGGGATCAGAGTCAAATCTCTCAGGGTTCTTGGGCAGTTGCTGCCACGTGTCTCCCCATCTCACACTTTTCCAATTCTCAGACAGGATGAGTTTGGGATGAGCCGTGTCTGGATCCAGAGTCACATACGCTGCGGGGAGAGAGAATCAGATTTTTAGGGGCAGAGCTTAGCCCTGGGGGAGGCTGGGACCATTTCTCACACTCCCCAGCAGCCGTGTTCTGGCTGGGACAGTCCTGGATCCCAGGGAGCTGCCTCTATCCTAGGCATGACACTGTGCAGACACATCACTGCAGTTCCTCTAATTGTGTAATGGGAGCCACTTCATTGTTTTTTCATTTCCTTGCAGAGGCTTCAGCTCCCCCTGCTTGGGCTGCTCCATTCCCAGCATCAGAGACACAGCCAGGAAGGTATCAGATGTTTTAGTGAGAAAGAAGCAGAGGAGGCAGGTACCAGCTTTAAATCCCAGAGCTGAGGTAACCTCCCTCTGTTAAATGCAGCCTCCACTCCCAAGCCAGGGAACAGAAAGGAAGGTGCAGCACTGGGGAAAAGCCAATTAAGACCAGAGAGTAGGAGGTGGCATTGGGCAGGGTAGCCCCATCCCCATCCCAGAGAGAAGGGAGGAGCTGGCAGCATCACAGGGAGAGCATCTCCCCAATCCAGGAAGCAGTGAGCAGCTCCAGTGGGATAGCCCAGCCCTGCCCACAGGAAAGGCAGGATGTTGGAGAAGAGCAATGGGGCGACCTCCTGCACGGGGGTAAAGCAGAGGGACGTGTCAGACCTCAGGGCAGAGAGCTCATTCGGGTGCTGCTTAGTGAGTGTTTCTGTTCATCAGCCTGGGCATGAACTCAGTACTAAGGATAGTCTCAGGAGTGTTTGTGTGACTTGAGTTTGAGACCGCCTCATTGTTCAATGGGTTTATTTTTAGGGCTGAGTGGGTCATGGTCGTGTCGATTTGGTTGGTAAATTTGGATGAAATCTCATGAAGATGTTTTCACTGGCATTTCCTCATAATTTAAAGATAATCTCTACCTGCAAACTCACCATGTCTGAAAGATTCTAGGGATTCCCATGTTTTTTTCTTCACTGTAGATGGCAGAGTGTCTGGAGAAGGGAGGGAGAAAAGAGACAAGATTTCATATTGTGGCAAATTGCTGGCACTATTATGATGGGTCTCGCGCTTTCTCTTCTTAAGGGGGGGGTTCAGGGCACCATTTCTTGCCCCTGAATCAGAATATTAATTGCCCCACTAGTGTCTTTGAGGAGGGGAGTGGAGAGGGAGGGACTTGGGCCCGCCCTCTACTCCAGGTCCCAGCCCAGGGGCCTGAGGATAGTGGTGAACCACTTGAACTGGTGGTTCCTTCCCCTGGGCTACTTCCCTCTCCTGCCCTTCAGCTTGTGGGGGGCTTCCTGCCCTCCCTCTGCACAAGCCAGGTGCCCCTTACCTAAGGTTTTGGGCTTCTTAACCCATTGCAGCACTTCTCCAAACTTTCCTCTGCTTCTCTTCAAACTGTTCTCTGCTCCAGCCAAACCTTCCTGCTCTAACAACCCACACTGTCTGACCTGAAGCGGGGGTTATATCATGTGACTCACGGCTGTGACTCTAATTGGCTTCAGGTGCTCTAATTGGCTTCAGGTGCTCTAGTTAATCTATAGCAAACCTTCCACCCTTTGCAGGGAATAAGGCTCCCTGCTAACACTATCCTGCTGCCCTCTGGCCATGCTGTATCACAATATATATATAGCAGCATCCCCACTCTGAATGCACAGCCCTGTGTTTTCATCATGACAGAGAAGCAGACTGAGAAGCCCAGAGACACAGTCATATAAAATATAGTCTGAGTCCTTCTCTTTACTTTCTCATTCAGGCACCTCCTAGCAATGGAACTAGCATCCTTGCAGCCTCACAACCATCCCAGGACACACAATCTGTAAGGGAGCTTTACTTTTCCCCTCCTTATCCCCTCCCACCCTTCAGACACCAGTTGGTTTGTCTCATTCACTTACTGCCTTTTGTCGTAACCTAGACCCAGGTCATGCAAAGATTTTGGCATAAAATTAAATTTACCCACTTTGACACTAACAGGATGTTGAATGTTTGCAAAATCCCGGCTCTAATTGTGAGCTGTTGCATCTGTTTACTCAGCATTTCTACAGAGAGCAGCATGATGGGCCCTCGTCATCCATAGGCAGAAATAGGAATAATAATAAAATCATTTTATCCATGTGAGCATTGAGGCAGGGGGAAGGTTGGCTCCATGGGCCTGGTTCACCCTTGTACCGGCAAAAGGAGAGAGGGGAGGGGTCATTTGTGACTCTGCTGTTCAGTGGCTGCAGGGGCTGGTGCAGACCTTGGCACAGGCAGAGGAAGTTCTGAACCCAGCAAGAGCTACATCCCTATGATAATGGCTCCTGTGTGTCTTGGCCAGTGTGCAGAGTGTCAGAGGCCCAGCTTTACACTGCCCATATCCATCTGTCCCTTGTCCACCCCTTCCCTCCCACTGACTCCCCCTGCAGCTGTGGATGCTACAGATTTCTGGAACAGTTCTCTGGTTGGTCAAGAGAAACACAGGTGGCCAAAATTAGGCTTAAAGAGAACAGACACCCATATTCTCCTGTCAAGGAGCAGTTAGCAAAGTCCAAAACCCCCTATGCGGAGAAAAGGGTCAAAATGACCTCTGCATAATCAGTGATAATAAACAAAACAGAAAAGAGAATTCTAACATGAAAATAGCTTGGACAGCTAAAGCCCTGACAATTAAAATGTTTATGCATGTGTATTGTAGGAATTATATCAGATACTTAATATTCATAACATTCAAAGGTGATTGGAAAAGAACTAATACACATATAATTTGAGTGTGTATGACACGTCAGGCACTGTACGGGGGAATTGGAGTGTCATAGGAGAAATTCCCCATGTCCTGCCTATGCCCCAGGAGAAGACAATGTGACAGTACTTCTTTCTGTATGTCTGTCGGTTCTTAGTCTAACAGTAATTGTAACCTCAAGGGATGCTTTAGGTACAAATAAATGTCTGAATTAATTAACCTGAGTGACTTGGATCCCAAGTGTGTGGCATTCTCACCCAACACACGGAAAGATGCATAATCTAATTATGAACCAATTGACCAGAGTAATTCTCTTCCCACGGTCTCAGAGGCTCATCCCAATTCCCCCCACCCCCCCCCCAGATACCTTCTCAGTACCTTTGAACTTCCTCAGAGTCTCCATTACAGTAACAGTTTTCTGAGAGAAATCACTGAGTCTTTTTTCCAGTTCAGGAGAAATCTCCTCTGGTTGCTGGAACTTCCCCTTCTCACACCTGGAGAGAAAAAAACTCATGTGATTATATTTCATTTAGTAACACGTTATATGTTCTTACTAGTGAGTCGCTGCTCTAATGGGCCTGATGTTGGAATTCCTCGACTTCTCCCAGCCTCAGAGCAGGTGCGACACAGGCCATGGCTGTGCAACCTTCCCCCCAAAGGTCCCATTAATATTCTTTAATCTGGCCTGAAGAGACCAGATCTGGTGATAAACGGGGAATTGAGTCTCCATGGCCAATTCATTGCTTGTCCTCCATGCTCTGATGGACAGGACGTTCCCATGTGAAGTTTTGTAGAAATCTGCTCACTAGGAATTAGAGAGACACCAACTCCCCCCTCCCCAGGTTATTCCACACAGGTCTCCAAACAGTCCTCTTGACCACTGCTGCCTTGGGCTGAAGGGTAACCAGGGCCCCAGCAGTGAAAGGCCAATATTCCATCCCCACAATCCTGAGGCAGCCAGTCCCCCAGGGACATGACATCTCTAGAATATAATACAGGTCAGTCTTTCCTGCTGAATGGATAATTCCAGAGTCTTCTGTAGAAGTGTGAGAACCTCAGGATGAAGTTGATCAAAATGTGACTTTCCCCACACATTTTGCTTTAGAGCCCTGGGGAGATGTGGTGCTAACTTCTTCTCCAAGCTCCTTCCCAGCATTGTGAAGTGTGAGGTGTACTGAGAGAGAGCCACATACCTGCTCAAGGTGCTTCTGATGTCCTAGAGGAGAGAGAGACAGAGACACAGAGAGAACTTCAGTCTCATCTGACAGACACTTAACTTTCCAGGGAAAGTATTTAGCAAGTATGGGGAACAGAAGCCATGTCCAGCCCAGGGCCATGGATTCCCTGAGCTAATGGGACTTTTCCATCTCTAATATTTCTATGTCTGTGTCAGGGTTCCCTCCTCACTTTGAACTTTAGGGCACAGATGTGGTGACCCACGTGAAAGACCCCCTAAGCTTATTTTTATGGTTAAAAACTCCCCAAGGCACAAATCTTCCTTGCACTTCGGATTAGGTAACACTGCCACCATCAAGTGATTTAAACAAACATTTAGGGAGAGCCACTTGGAGCTCTGCCTTCCCCAAATATCTCCCAAGCCCCTACACCCCTTTTACTGGGCAGGCTTGAGAATAATCCCCCAAGCCCCTACACCCCTTTTACTGAGCAGGCTTGAGAATATATCCTCACCAAATGGTACAGGTGAACATAGACCCAAATCCTTGGATCTTAAAACAATGAAAAAATCAATCAGTTTTTTAAAAGAATAATTTTAATTAAAGAAAAAAAAAGTGAAAACAGTTCCTCTGTAAGAGTAGAATGAAAGATAAGTTTACAGGCAATCAGATTTAAAACACAGAGATTTTCCCTCTGGGCAAAACTTTAAAGTTACAAAAAGAAAACCAAGAATACCCTCCCTCTCACTCAAGGGAAAACACAAGCCAGAATAAAAGTAAATTAACACATTTCCTTGCAAAATACTCACTAACTCTATAGGAGCTGGATCGCTTGCTGCCTTGATCTGTGTCCAGCAAAAAAACACACACACACACCAGGCAAAGACTTTCCTCCCTCCCAGATTTGAAAGTATCTTGTTCCCTTATTGGTCCTTTTGGTCAGGTAGGTTATGTGAGCTTCTTAACCCTTTACAGGTCAAAGAGGAATTAACCCTTAACTGTATGTTTAAGGCAGTCTGTAACTCTGCAAAGAACAATGGTCATTCACATGTCAGCAATGCACTCGCCAAGTTACACAGAGATCTCTGACTGATGGAGCCCAGTGCCCCTGTTTTAGGAGCTGTCCTGTCCCTGTCTTGGGACTGGGAGGATTTCAAACAGAGTCTCACCTGCAGGAATTCACCCGCTGGCTTCTGATACTTCCCCTCCAGCTCACTGATCAGCTCATTGAGATAGGAAATCTCCTCCCAGAGTTTGGTGACATTTTCATTCTGTATCTTCAAAATCTCCTTGTCCAGCTTTTCCAGCTGGGCCAGCAGGAGTCGCTCTTGTTCCTCCAGGAACTGCCACAGTTGCTGAAATTCAGACACAATTTTCTGCTTCTCCTTTTTTATCTGATTCTGTAAAGCAACAGGGGAAGTGCTGGTCAGGGACATGGCAGCAATGTGGGGTCCTTTCATGTACTCGTGTGCAGGAGGGAGAACATCTTGCGAACCCTAAGCTTTCTGACATTTGACTCTACCCGGTGGTTACTTGGGAGAAGTTTCTCTCTCACCTTTGGCATTTCTTCCCAGTGTCTCTGAAAAGGGATGTTTCCATATCTGATGTGGGTAGGACATTGTGTTATCAATGGCCCCTGAGAATGGAGATCAGGAGGCAGCATTACACTGACAGACGTTCAAGGGGGGAAAAGAATCAAGTAATTCAACAATGCAAGAAACAAAAGCCTAGGGTGACCAGATGTCCTGATTTTATAGGGACAGTCCCGATTTCTGGGCCTTTTTCTTATATAGGCTCCTATTACCCCCGACCCCGTCCCGATTTTTCACATTTGCTGTCTGATCACCCTATGAAAGCCACAAGGGCTAGAAATTAACTCATTCACTGAAATGAAAGCTGAGATTCTGCACATGAATCTAACAGAAAATCTAGGATCATGGCGAAGCATACCAACACTCATGTTTACCAAGGCCAAACAAACCTGCCACTGCAAGTCTTTGCAGGTGACTAACAACAGGCACCTACCAGATACTCCTGGCATTTCTCCTCTCCAGTCTCTTTAAATCCCAGCAGCTTTTCTCTCTCTTCCCTCAGAGTCTTCAAATGGGCCTGGATTTTTCCCTGTAGAAACAGAAATGATTCAGAGTTTTTATTTTGAGGGTTGAGGGTGTGTGTAGGGGGATGCTTTGCCACCCACACCCAAGGTGACATTGGTTCTAATCGGTTTATGACCTCAGGGCCACCAAGGAAAATGAAACCTGTGTCAGATCCAGGCTTGTTAGCAGTTTTGGTTCAGTCTTTTTAGTAATTAGATACCTCAATTATCCAAGCTTGGTTGGCATTTATTAATCAGTAGCACAGCATAGAACTGGAAACTGGGGTCACATGGTGGTGAATCAATACATTTACTTTTGAGAAGATTAAACTAACAAAGTGATACAAATCCCAGAAACCACCAGGGCTTGAAATATGGTCTGGGATTCTGCAAGCAGCCCAACCCCCAATTGAATTTGAGCCCTGGAGCCCTGGGGATTGTTCTGGTTGGACAGAACTGGTCTGAACATTAGGGCAAATCCCATTACACAGGCTGATTTGTGGTAAGAATGTCTGCGGTTTGCCCTCGTGCTGTCCTGAACACTTTCAGTAGAAATGCCTTTCTGGAAAGGTACCTTACAATCCTGCTCCTTAGTAAAGATCCCAGAAGCAGTGCATTCTGGACATTTTGAAAAGGCTGCCTGGTGGGATTAACGGAAACACTTTGGCTGGAAAAGCTCAGACTGACATCAATCAGCAATGCCAAGGGGTTAGTTTTGCTGCAAACAAGGCTAATCCTTGGGGTATTTGGCATGGACCTGTGTTGTATGGAGCCCTTTTGGGTGTGAACTCAAGGTTCTCAGCGTCCCACACAGTGTTTAGCAGTGAACTCCTCTAGTGCAGGCCAGCATCTGAGTTTAACCCCTCATGGAGCAGCACAGGAGTTCAGAATCCCAGTGGGAAACCTCCTTTCCTGCTAGACCTGGGGCCTTTATCAAGGTGTCTCTCCCTTTAACTGCTGCACTTCAGCACTGCTACCAGGGAAGCAGCCTGGCCTAGCAATTTGGGCCCTCGACTAGGCCCTCAGGGACCTGGGGTCCATTCCCCAGCTTATTGCTGACCTGTAACACTGGGCAAATCACTGTCCCTCTCAGTGCATCTGTTTCCCCTCCCACCTTTGTTTGTCTTGTTTATTTAGACTGTCACCTGCTGAGGGCAGGGATTGTCCCACAGTGTGTTTTGGACAGGGCCCTGCACAATCACAGTCAGATCTCACTCGGGGACTGTTGTGGCTACTGAGGTGAAAATACTACTAATAAAAACCAAGTTACAAATCACTAACAACAACTGATTGTAACTTCCTTCGCTCCACTCTGAAGGGAGCACTCTCATGTAGACAGGCCTCCAACTCATGTGATTAAACATCACTGATCATTTAACAGCTTCTGTTCTGTAGACAGTTCCCTTCTGTCACCAGTGGGAGCTGGGTTTGAAGAGGAACCAGCTTCCCAGAAAAAAATTCTCTCACATCAGACATCTTAAATTCTCCAGGGTTTTTTGCCTTGTTTGCTCCACCACCGTATCATTTACTTGTTATAGTGTCTGTCATACAATGAAGGCTTTACCCAGCTGAATAATGCAGTTACACTGGATTCCCTGCAGACCCTCAGGCTCAAATGACCTGAAGTGAGAAATGGTTTGGAAAAGAATTCAGCTTCTCAGAAAAAGGTTTCTCACATCGTACATCTTTAAAGTCTTCATGCTGCATAATTTACTTTTTATAATCTGTTTCATACAATGGAGGCTTTACAGAGCTCAGAGATGCAGTTACACCAATAGCCATGATAGGCAACTTGCTACGAGATTAATCTGTAATTAAAATCCAAAGTTATTACTCCAATTAATAGCTTAATAAGATATCCAAAATCTAAAGTGATTCCACTTAACAGCAATTCCTTACTTTGTCCTCCTAGGCAGTCTCCTCCATGGGAATCACCGGGTGAGCTCTGTGAGCCCGGGACAGATGGCAAACCAGATGGGTAGAAGTTTGGTATTCTTCACAGAACAGTTTCAGATGCTCCTGGTGTTCCCTGCACACCCTCTGCCCTCCTGATCCCTTTGCTGCCTCTAAACCCAGATGTTTCTATGTCTTTCACCAGCTGCCCATTTGGTCTGAGGTTTCTCTGTTGCAGTTTCTCATTACTGAGGGCCAGTGGCAGATTAAGACATGGGCCCACTGGGCTCTGGCCAATTTGATGGCCCCAGAAGCACCGGAACCTGTTTAGAAGGGGAGGGGGGCCACCAGCACCAGATCTGTGGCCCCACCTCCTGCCCCTCCTCTTCCCCCCAAGGCCCTGCTGGTGCCCCCTGGCCAGGCCAAAAGCAGGAGCTGGGATGAGGTAAGAGCTGCCCAGGGAGTCCAGGCTGCTGTGGGGAGCCCCGGATTCTCCATTGCCCTGTGTGGAGGGCCAGGGGCCTTAGAGCATCCCCCAGCCGGTGTCCCCACCTCCCAGGGTACACGGCTGGCGCCTCTCTGTGCCTACCTGAGGCTAAAGAGGAGACGTGTGGTGGAGTCATGCAGATTTCTCGGGATGGTTCTGGCAAGGATGAGCAGCCCTGCAGCCCACGGGAGGGAGGGACGAAGCAGCAGGGCAGCTGGCTGAGCTCCTCCCACACCACATGGGGTGGGACTGCTTTGCTTTCCCTCCTGCTGGAGCCCCAGTGCTGCTGCCTGCTTTGCGCAGACCATCCACTGAGGTGACTCGGGGGCATAGGCAGAGGGGATGGGTGGGACGCCAGCAGCAGGAAAGGCGAAGCAGCCCCATGTGGCGGGAGGAGGAGCTCAGCCAGCCAGGGCCTAGCACAATGGAGTCCTGGTCCATGACCGAGGCTCCCAGGTGCTATGATAATACAGCCAGACGTCTTTATGCTTCCTCCCTCCCTGGACTGAGAGCGCCGGTGCCAGGTGCTGCCACCAGAGGTATCCCGAGAAATGGGGGGGGGGGGGGCAGGGACCCCCCTCAGAGTCTTTTATTTGTGCCCCTCACTAGCCACAGCTACATGTTGGCTCTGACTACACCCATGTTCAAATGCGTGTGGGGGAGTGGGGGCTATTCCTGCCCTCCCCTGTTCTGGCGCCTCCTGGCCACCAGGGTGTGAGGGGCCCAAATGTTCTTTGTGGCCAGGGCCGCAATAAATTTTAATCTGCTTCTGCTAAGGGCAGGAAACATCTGTATCAGATCCCTCCCAGCACTGGCTGATGCAGGGTCAGCAGAAATTGTGCCCACACTCCAGAGTGACAGGTTCTGTGAAATACTCCAGACAGAGGGGACACATCGCTTCCTCCTGGAGACTTTCCATGGGGTTGTCTGCAGCCATGGCTTTCTCTGCGCAGCGTAACAGGGTAAAGTTCGCCTTCCTGAGCTCAGAAATATGCCCCACCTGCAGCACAACTGGGAGTTTTGTTTTGCTGTTTGCTAAGGGTCAAACACCAAAGAACTACACTGAGCATGTGGAGAGAGAGAGAAGCTTAGGGGGTTGAAAGCTAGTTAGCAATGACTCATGAAGTTGAGAGGTTCAAAGGACAATTTTGCAGCCATTGAACCTGAGTAATACACAGACACTGAGTTCAACCTTGGCCATGGGTAGAAATCAGATTTTTTGAAAGAGTCATAGGGCCTCTGTCAAAGGGCTATTGTTTATTTTAAAAGTGGAGGTGCCACGAGGCCCTGCCCTCTCCCTGGCCCTGCCCTGCTCCGTCTCTTCCCCATAGGCCCTCTCCCCAGCCAAGCCGAAAGCTAGAGCTGAGCTGGGGAGCCCAAGTCCCTCTGTATGCCCAGGATCGGACCGGGGGGAGAGAGCAGCCCCCAGCCCATGTCCCTGCCTCCCAGCAAGTAGAGGGTCTGCAGCTCCCCATCGGTGCCCACATGGCTCTTACCATGGCCTGGCTGCAGCTCTTCAGCCCCCAAATCAACCCCCCACCCCCGGCCAGGCTGGAAGCTGGAGCTGGGTCAGGATACGAGACATGCAGGGAGTTGTGGGGAGCTGCAGACCCTTCACCTGTCCTAGGCGGGAAGCCTGTGGGGTGGGGACCCGGGCAGGGGGCTGCTCTCGGCCCCCAACCATCCTGGGCAGGTGGAGGGTCTGTGGCTCCCCACTGCCCAGCCTGCCTTGGCTCCCTCTGTTCTTGTGCCCGTGTTTTCCGTGCAGCGGAGCGAGGGCGGCTGTGTCCATGATTAATGGGGATGCCCTGCTGGCAGGGCCTGGGCTGTCAGGGGAGCAGCTCGTTCCTTCCATTCCTGCCTGGCAGCAGCCAGAGGAAGGAGCCTGCAGGGCAGAGATTTAGGGGGAACCAGAAATCAGGGGAGAAAATCTGGGAACCGAGGTGACTCTGTGGCTCTCGGAGACCCTGAGTGTGTCCTACCTTGTATTTCTGGGCAGCGTCCTCCATGAGCAGCACCGTGTGAGATCTGTGCTGGGGGGATCTCTCACAAACCACACACACGGCTTCCCCGTCCTCTGCACAGAACAGATCCAGGGCTTTGCCATGCAACTCACACAGATTCTCTTTTCCTGGTTTGAAATGCAGTTGTTTGATTTTTTCCACTATATTTGCTAGTTGATAGTTATTCCGGAGAGCCCCTTTCCGGATTCGGGCTCTGCAGCTGGGGCAGCACAAAAGGTCATAGTCCCCCTTTTTCAATGTCTCACAGTACTGAGTGATTCAGCCTCGGCAGAAGTTGTGCCCACAGTCTATAGTCACTGGGTCCATCAAATATTCCAGGCAGATGAGACATTTCATTTCCTCTTGGAATTCCAGTACAGGAGTCACTGTGTCCATGACTGCTGGGATCTCTGAGCTTCTGTCTGTTCTGCATCAGAAATGGTTTTGCTGATAATGGGAGGTGCCTGTCCCACCTCATATCAGCTGCAAGGTGCAGAAGAGAACAGAGAGGCTGGGAGGAGGAGCAAGATGAGAAAAGAAGGAAGCAGGAATTACATAAGTAAGGAATGGGAGCAGCGGTTTGTAAAGACGCAGAAAGGGAATGAATGGAAAAGGGAGGAAGGAAACAAACTAACAAACACAAAAGCTTAAACTCAGGGTCTGTCTACACAGTACGTGTTCAGACAAGGGTCAGACTGGATTGTACCCCAGCGGCTAGCCCAAGCCGCTCCCTGGCTGCTGCAACCTCGCTGCTATTGGTAGTGTGCCAGCTCCAGCAGAGTCAGCATGTGTACGTCCACCCAGGCTGGGAATCACACCTGCCAGGTGCTGTGTAGCAGCCCTCAGTTGAACTAGGACAGTGATTCTCAAGCTATTGTACTGGTGACCCCTTTCACATAGCAAGCCTCTGAGTGCAACCCTCTCCCCTTATAAATTCCCCGCGGGCACTTGCAGGGGCTCTAGCCTGCGGGACAGCGGGACACACCACACTGCTCTTGCAAAGCCCCCTCGAACTGATCCAGGCTGGACTGCAGCCACCAGTCCCCAAAGAGAAGCGGGTGCTCGTTACCTTTGGCGTCTGCCCTTCGGGTCCTGCCACCTCCTGTCTCCTCGCCCCCAAGAAGAAGAGGAGAGCAGCGATCCACAGGATCCCCAAGAGAGACAAAGCCAGCTGGCAACTCGTCTGTCTTATCGCTCAAAAGTCCCACCTGGTGGCAATCCTCCTAGATCTCTCCCTGAAAGGTCGAGAGTCGTGTAGTCTGAGGTTGTGCTCTACTCCTTTTGCACATCCCACATCCCACTCATGCAGTGCGAACACCTTGGATCTCTCACAAAGTTTCCTCCTCAGGCGATCTTTCCACTCCTCAGACAATGGTGAATCTCCAAAGTCAAACTTTGCTGGGTCTATTGTCAGAACTTGAGTCTCGCACTGGGGTTTTACAATTGATTCAGGCTCGAAGAGGTCTGCTATCTTTTGTCCTTGCTTCACAACAACATCACGACTTGTTTCAGTAGCAATCAGTATAGTCACCTTTTCCTGGGCTTCAGCAGGTAGGGTTATGACACCACTGGGGACCAGCACTCCTTCTGGGAGCTCTCCTTCAACCGGCTGCTCTATCATTGCTATTGCCCCTTTACTGACTTTCAGCCTGGTACTCACGACAAGCAGTTCTTGCTCCGTCCTTGCAGGCACTACTAAGGGGGTTGTGCCCACGTACTTCAGTGCCCCAGTCGGTAGCTCAGATGTCTCCTTTTTAGCACTCTCAATCTTCCTATAGGCTTCAGCACAAACCGTATGGATCATCAGGGTACTCAGGTGCTGGTCCCCAGCCCGTCGTCTGCAGTACTCCGCGAGCACCTTGAAGAGACTGGAGTTGGTCCCTATCAGCACAGACACATCAGAGGTCCCTTTAGGGTCAGGGCATATTAAGGCAGCTGTGTCTACCTCTTCCCTTACCCCAGCAACCTCCCCTGGGAATTCCAGGTGCACTATGACATACCCTTAGCAGGGGTATTAATCCATGCTGAGGCCACACAGACCAATGCCAGTCAGTGGCTGTATAGGCAGGTGCCTAAGCATCTGTTGGTAGAATGACTGAAATATAATAGTCACTTGAGATCCAGTGTCAAGCATGGCTTTACACTCCGCCCCTTCCATCCTCACCGTGACCTCTGCTCGAGGCCCTATCAGTCCTGCGGGGATCCCAGCTGGATGGTCTTTTCTGGGGGGATCTTCAAATCCTGCAGATCTTGGTGGTCCCCATCCCCAGACCCTCCCGGATCTCTCCCAATTGATCCTCAGCTTTCCATACACTAAGGAGGGGTTTTCTTCATTATGGCACTTGGCAGAACTGTGTCCATCCTGACCACATCAGTAGCAGAAGAATTGTCCTTTCCCCCTTCGCCTGGGTGGGACGGTGGTTCTAAATGCTGACCTCTCCATCACCACAGTCTGAGGCTCCTTATTCCTGGAAGTCTTAGCTCAGTCAATGGTGCTTTGCAGCTCAACTATCTGTTCTGACAAGACCTGCATTTGTTGGGCAAGTTCCTCTGTGGTTCTCACCATCAGTACATTGGCCTTTGCAGTGGTGTTGTGCTGGCTGGATCCAATGTTTGGGCTTCCCAACACTCGCTGGCAGCCTGCCTTTCTTCCTCTTCCCTGACCTCCTTTATCAGCTGGGAGTAACTTGGGGGATGTTTCTGCCATTCTCTTAGCCGGAGATGAAGTAGAATAGGGTTCTGATACTGAGTCCCTCTTACAACTTGAGCCAGTCTGGTCCGATCCATCTGCCCAGCAGTCACTGCTCCCCTCATAACAGCTCTCTGAAGCAGTCTCTCCAGCCTCTGTATATAGGCTGAAATCTTCTCGTCCCTTTGCTGTCAGGAATTAAGGAACTTACAGAAACTGTCTCCAGGTCCCTCTCCGCTCCCAAAGGTATGATCAAGGGCCTCTAGGCAGTCCTTCACACTGACCCCAGGGTCAATGAGCTTCAGGGTGCGAATCACATCTAATGCTGGGCCACCAAGGCTCTCTATTAGACATCTTCGCTTTTCTGCATCGGATAGGGCCCACTCCTGCAGCATTTCAGTGCTTTGCTCCAACCAGGGTTCAAACTCCTCTTCCCCAGCAAATAACCTTAACTTATGACAAGAGTTTGACGTAGCATGGGCCAGCACAACCTTTTCCAATGTTTGCCCCAATGCTTTTGCCCAATCATTGGCTGAGGCTGCCGCCCCTGAGCTAGAGGCTGCAGGGCTGGGGCCCAACAAATGCAACATATTAGCCATGATACAAACAGTAATTTCCTCAAAATATAAACACAATTGTTTCTCAATGCAGTGGAACAATCAACAGGTGCTTGTGAGGGGTACTGATCCAGGGATCCCGGACGAGCCCCCAAAATGTAACCCTTCTGCCCCTCTGAGTTGGCAGCAACAAGGGCTGGTTCAGTATCCAGGGGTTCCGTGTCAATAACACGATGCAAAACCAGCTCAAGCCCCCAGCCAGTGACCTGGGACAATTACACACCACCCCCCAGGCGCCTCTAAGAGGCAATACTTCCCTTCTCGCAAGCACAGAGTCTGAGTGTAGCAAAAGCCTTTTAATAAAGTAGGGAAACAATGTGGCATTATATTGGGGAAACACCACAGACAGGATTCATAACACAAACCATGAGCAAATAGAATCATAGAAAAATGACCAACCCCCAAGTAAGTTTGGCAGTGTCCTTTTCCCCTCAGAGTCTTAAGTCCAGCAACCCAACAGTCACCCCACCCACAGTTTCTGACCTTGGTCAGTGCAGTCCCCAGAGTTCAGAAGTTCATCTGCAGAGTTTAGATCCCAGGCAGGGTGGAAGTGGAGGGAGGTGGTTGAGGAGGCATCTTACATTCTGCACTGCTCAGGTTGATGGCCAAGTGCCACGCCTCTCCATGGGGTTCTGCTGCAGTCCTCACCACCAGCTGCACCTCTCCACCAGCCATCCTGCAGTCTGCCCCTGTCCACCAGCTGCCCTGCTGTCTGCTACACTCCGCCAGCCAGCCTGCTACCCACTCTGCTCTGCCAGCTAGCCTGCTGTCTGCTCTGCACTGCTTGCTGCTCACCAACTTGTCTTCAGGCCCCACACACTTAACACAGCTCTCAGTAATGTCAGCTCTTTAGCGAGTTTAGCTGGAATTAGGGGAGCCTCAATGCTGGTACACCACTAGCCCAAAGTAGGTCTAATACTTAGACCCAGGTATCAGATTTCAGCTCTGCAGCATGTTACAAGACTCCTAGTGGAATCAAAATTAGCTCTGTTATTACACAGGCAACCATTTATGACAACCTATACATACACTCTACCCCTTCACCTACTGGCTTTTGGAACCCATGTCCCTTGCCTCGCGAGTGCTGCGTAGTTGAGGGTGAGTCCCTCGGTCATAAAATGCCAGGTACAGTTCTACTGTCCTTGATTCACATAACGAGGATAACAACCCTTTATTACTCCTGCCCCAATAACAAAGAGACCGGGGATCCCACAGCAGCCAAAGGGACCATTTGGGCAAGAAGTGGCATTATTTAAAACAACACCAATTTATTTTAAACCTATGTAACCCTCCTGCCCATCAGAATTGGCAGCAACAAGGGCTGGGTTCAGTATCTAGGGGTTCCGTGTCAATAACACGATGCAAAACCGGCTCGAGCCCCCACCCAGTGACCTGGGACAATTACATTCCACCCCCTGGGCCCCTCTAAGAGGCAATACTTCCCTTCTCTCAAGCACAGAGTCTGAGTGTAGCAAAGCCTATTAATAAAGAAGGGAAACAATGGAGCACTATGTTGGGGAAACACCACAAACAAGATTCATAACACAAACCATAAACAAATGACCCACCCCCAAGTAAGTTTGGCAGTGTCCTTTTCCCCTCAGGGTCTTAAGTCCAGCAACCCAACAGTCAGCCCTCCCACAGTGTCTGTCCTTGGTCAGTGCAGCCCCCTCAGGGTTTAGAAGTTCATCTGTAGAGTTTACCTCCCAGCCTGTGCAGAAAGCGGGGGGAGGTATGGGGGCACCTTATGTGCTCCACTGCTGCTCCTCTCCACCAGCCAGCCATTCACCACCCTGCATCCAGCTCTCCGCTACACATCTGGCTAGCTACTTCTCTCCACTAGCCATCCCTCTTACTTCACCTCTAGGCCCCCACTTAACACAGCTCTCAGGGACTTTAGCTCTTTAGTAAGCTCAGCTCATAGTAGTGAAGTCTCAGTGCTGGGACACTACTATCCCAAAAGAAGTCTAATACTTAGACTAAGTTATTAACTTTGCAGTATGTAACCTGAGTCATAGAGTAAAAACTAGCTCTTTCATTATAGAGAACAGAGAAGCACAAAAATAGTACCTTGCCCCTCTGACAGCAGCCTCTCTACACATATAGTTACCTTCTCCCACCCTCTCTGTTCAGTCACCTGGTTTTGGAACCCATGTCCCTTGCCTAGCAAGTGCAACTAAGGTGAGCGTGAGTCCCTCCATCATAAAATGCCAGGTACAGTTCCACTGTCCTTGATTCACATAACCAGGATAACAACCCTTTATTACTCCTGCCTCAGTAACAAAGAGACTGAGGATCCCACAGCATCCAAAGTGACCTTTTGGGCAAGCAGTCACATCATGCTAGGCCGGGTGGATGAATCCATGCAAACGAGATCAGCCCCTGAAGTCCTTTTCCACAACTCACCATCAGATGTCAGAATAGAGCTCATCCTGACTGCTTATACTTGCATGCTGAAAGTTAGGCACATACTTAAGGATCTTTTCGTGTCAGGGCCTAAATGGTCAGACATTGCTTCCCAGGAATATTTTATAACATTCAGTAGAAATCCCTTGTTCGCATGGACATTCCTGCCAGCAAGCGCCGTTGATGGAATACGCACAGGAAGAGTGCAGAAGGGGCAGGAGCTAAAGGGAATTCATGGAATCAGGCCCCTTATCACGCAGGCACTTTTGAAACTCCCACTAGGCTCCTGTCTGCATCTTTAGGATCCTAAATAGCTTTGAAAATCTGGCACAGCGACTAAGGGGCACATTTTGGAAGGTCTGTAGTCACCTAAAGATGTAGTTAGGTGTCTAGTGGGATTTTCAAAAGCACCAAGGTGCCTAACTCCCATTGGAAGCTAAGTGCCCAGGCACCTTTGAAAATTCCACTAGGCGCGTGTCTGCATCTTTAGACATCAAAACACCTGGAAACTCTGGGCCTAAGTGACTCACCTAAGGTCACATAGGGAGTCTGTAGAGAGCAGGGAATTATGCACCTTACTCTGGAACTCCCTCCAGAGCTGCACCTGAAGCAGCTCAGATCCCTTGAGCTCTGTCAGCACAGGCAGCGAAATGTTTAATTATCATTCCCTCTCGGTGTGTTCTGGGGCACACAGGCTCAGCGTCGCTGTTACCCTGACTCAGGGCCTGTCTGTCAGATAAGAGCTCAATGATGTGCAATAAAAAAGGAAACTCTGACCCCAGAGGCTCCCCTCCGCAGCTCAATAAACTGCTGCTTGTTACCCTTTGTACCCCACGCTCACCACCTGCCCCTTTCCGCTGCTGTTATCCGAGCTCGTCATCTCAGCAGGATCACAAACGATGAGGGAGGAGAGAATGCCCTGGGAACGGTGGGTAGAGCTAGACATTAACTAGGGTGGTTTGATACCTTTTCCACTTAATTTTGAATTGCTATTTTTCTCCCTCGTTCTCAGACTGAGCTTATTATTTTGGAAAAAAAATAATGTGGCCACATCAAAGAACAGAAACTTTCCAGAAAAAAGCCTTCAGGCCCGACGCACTGCTAGGCAACATAATAAAGTTCCTCAGACAGCAGGGCTTAAAGCCAGCACAAAGGGGGAGGGACAGGAACGTCTGCGAGGAACATGGCAAAGAGCTCACCTGGTTCTGTATGGAGGATGTCAAGGCCCTTTATGAGGATTGCAAAGGATCCCCGGCTCACTGCTCTCACACTGTGATTCCCAGGGGAAAGGCTGCCCACGAGTCCAAGGTAGGGGTGTGTCTGTTGGCTAATTAAATCCCTTCAGGGCCCTGTGTCACCCCCTCTCTGGACAGATACCAGATCTAACCACTTGATCCCAGGTGCTTCTAAGACTCCAGCTCTGGGTCTCTCAGCTGCACTCCCAGTTGCAGACCCCACGTCTGCCCCTCTTCTTTGGGATGTGGTCCTCCGCACCCCAGCTGTCTGAAACCCCAGACCCAGAGCCGCAGCCCTGCCAAGCTCCCACTTGGTTACACATGCTCCGGCAGATTTCCAGCTCACTGTGGGCCTGCTGAGTTCGCGATTGACCCCTTCAGGGACAATGTGTCAGGCGAGCCAGGAACACTGGCTTAGCAAAGGGATTTCCTAACCACTGGCACTTGTATTTTTAAGAAAGCACAAAAAGAGTTACAAATCTACCCAAAATAACAAACAGTCCCGAGACAAACTGCCCCCTATCCCCTGTGTCCGCGCACAACCCTTCTATCACTATGGCTACACTACAGCCTATGTTGGAAAACTTGTGTCACTCAGGGGAGTGAATATTCCACCCCCATCAGTGACATAAGTTACGCCAAAATAGGTACCACTGCTCACGGGGTTATGCTAAAAGGAGAGCTCTCTCCCATTGCCATAGAGTGTCTTCACCACATGTGCTGCAGCGGCACAGCTGTATCGGGAGAGCTGAGCAGCTGCAGCCCTTCTAGTGAGGTCTGGTCAGCATCTCAGGAAAGGTAGAGACCCTCCTGCTCTATCTCTCCAGCCTTATCTTCTGGCATATGGTGGTCGATGGCCCCTCTTGCTCTGAGAGCATCCCTCCTTCAATTTAGTCTCTGTTCCCTTTTGCCGCATGGAATTGTCTGAGCTCCATGGACCAATCTTATTTGTCAAATAAATTCTTCACTAAGCTCCATCCCCATGCCAATAGCAGAGTCAGAGCTCCTTGGTTTAGTTTCTGCCTTTTAATCTTATTAGCCCTGCAGAGGTAAGTCAGGTCTGGGAGAGGGCTCTTTAATCCAGCAGACAGGCAGAGTGAGATCTAATGGCTGGAAGTTAAAGCTGGACAGATTTAGGCTAGAAGTAAGGTGCCCATATTACCACGAGGGGGATTTACCACTGGAACAACTTAACAAGGGTTGTGGTGGGTCCCCATGACTTGGAGTCTTTAAATCATTGCTGGGCGTCTCTCAGAGACCTGCTTTATCTCAGCCGCAAGCTGATGCTGCAGGAATCTCTGGGAGAGGTTCTCTGACCTGTGCTCAAAAACAGGAGGTCAGGCCAGGTGTTCAGAATGGCCCCTTCAGGCCTTATCAGCTGTGAATCTATCACTTTTTCTGGCTAATGCTGCTCCATACAGAAGTGTAACCCTTTGTGGTTGACAAAGGTGCACAGCAGTGGGTTTAGCAAACTGTAGCCATAGGGGGGTGAATAAGGTAGCTACATTATTTGCTCGGATGAATGAAATTCATAAATACCTAGGGAAGCAGGGATGGCTGGGAATTTACCCTTCTGAAATGGGATTGCCCTGATGAGGAGAGGGTTTTGTGCCTGCAAGTGTATGGCACACCCATGGGGAATGGTACCTGGATTTTTGTTCACTTGGTTTTATTAAATTATTGACATTTTCCCCATTTCTCCTTTCAGGAGGAGGCAAGCTCATCGAGCAGGTACTGTACATGCATTTGCCTTTTTCATTTCCCCTGACATTCCTGTTTGATGCACTGCAGCATTACTGCACTGAACAGCTGAGAATGTCTTCTCTTTAGGAGTGAAAATGTGAACAGTCAGGAACAGGAAGCCACTTCTACTCAACAGCAGGAGCTCAGAGGTAAATGAACGCCACTCTCATATTCAGCAGTGCCCCCCCCCCCAAGCGCTCACAACTCATCAGTCAGGTCCATATATGTGACAAGACTGGAGAAAATCATATCACAACATTTTGCACACAAACACTTGTACCACCTCATTTTTGAACCTTTAAGGACATTCCAGCCACCCCATTCCCCACTCGCTGCCCCCACAGTTTGCGTGTGCTCTTTCAGGATGCACAGCCAGTCTCAAGAACACATGTACACATGTGAGCATCTCCTGGAGTTGGGGCGTTAGCTCAAATGGTGGAGGTGGTAGTGGCTCTCCAGGTTTGTGTTCAGATTGCACAGGTAGGGGTTGGTTATATACCTTCATGTGCAAATGCTCAAGCTGAGTTCATGAAATTAGAGAGGCAGGATGCTCCAGTGGTTACAGAACTAGCCTGCTGTGCCACAGATGGGCTGTGGGACCTTGGGTGAGTCACTTAGGGACTGATTATTAAAGCCGTGTAGGTGCCTAAAGATGCAGATTAGCGCCTAGTGGGATTTTTGGACATGCCCATGTGCCAAACTCCCATTGATTTCAATAGGAGTTAGGTGCCTAGTTGCTTTTGAAAATCCTACTAGGTGCCTATCTGAATCTTTCAGTGCCTCAATCCCTTTAGAAAACCTGTCCCTCTGTGACTCAGATCCCCATCTGTACAATGGGGAGAGTAGTCGGGCTCTACCTCCCAGAGGGGTTGTGCAGATAGATACACTAAAGATTGTGAGGAGCCCAAAGAGGATGGTAATGAGAGCCCGATTGGTACCAAAACAGATTATGGCACCAACACCAGAAGAGTTCAGTCCCTGTCAGAGTATTCTGCTCAGTACCAGAGATATGTGCTTAATCCTAAAGAGATGTGGGCAACATTTTCAATACGGTGGTGATCACGTTACATTTGTTCAAGTGACCCGAAATGTGGTTTGCAACAGTTTAACTTGCGAGTGATTTTAATTGAAGCTGAATCTTAACTTTTACTTTCCATGGTTTTAAAAGTTCCATTTCTTAACATCTAAAATTGATTTTAATGCTCTTTTGAAAAAAAATGTCTGGCACATCTACTCCACCTTCTCTGACACTGAGAGAAATGGTCTTTGTATAATAATAATAATTAGCTATGCTGGTGTTAGCACTGGTTCTAAACAGGGAGCTGTAGAACTGACAGGCACATGGCCACATTTTCTGTGATGAACTAGATAAACCCAAAGTAGACCGGAGAAGCTCTGTGGGAAATGTACATCCATTTGGAAGGCTGGCATGAGACCTAGACCCAACTGAAATCCTGCTTAAGTCCCATTTTTAGGCTCTAAATGGGATGTAAGTGGATATACCTTGTGCTGGTCCCCTGTGAAGAGGAGAATTTCATCCTTCCTGAATTCTTCTGAGATGAAATATAACTGCAGATACAGTGGGGCACTTAGAAAGTTGTTCTTTTTCCCATGACTAAACTGTTGTGTCCTGCTCTAAACATCTAGGTAAGTAGGAGCTGCAGATGGGCGAAGTGGTGGTTGTGCAAATGGAAAGAGTAGCAGTCACTTTTCCATACTACAATTTGCTCAGCCTGTGTTCCTGCTACAGAATCAGGGCAGAGAACTCTCTATTGTAGTATAAGTGCTCAGCTGTAGTTTTCTTTTTTTTTTTTTTTCTTCCTTTGGTCACAAAAGGCAGAAATTGTCCTTCAGTGATCTGTGTGTTTATAGGGAGCTGGGCTTTTCATAGCTGCCTAAGGGATCTGAATGCCCAATTTTTATTTGCAGTAATGGGCACCTAATGTGCAAACGCTCAAGGTAGCTGTGAAAGTCCCACCCGGAGGGTTTTTTCACCTGAAGTGTTGTGAACTGTAGGTAGAAATGTACCAGTGTCAGAAGAATTGGGAAGGGGAAATGTCTGTTACAATGATTTCCCAGTGGGGCTGGACGCCAGGGCCGCCCAGAGGATTCCAGGGGCCCAGGGTCTTCGGCAGCGGGGGGCCCTTCCGTTCCGGGACCCGCCACCGAAGTGCCCCGAAGACCCGCGGCGGGACCGCCCCCCGCCGCTGAATTACTGCCGAAGCCGGACCCGCCGCCGAAGTTCAGCCCGGTCTTCGGCGGTAATTCGGTGGAGGGGGGCCCCCGCCGTGGGTCTTCGGGGCACTTCGGCGGTGGGTCCCGGAAGGGAAGGGCCCCCCCGCCGCCGAATTACCGCCGAAGACCGGGCTGAACTTCGGCGGCGGGTCCCGCTCTGTCTTCGGCGGTAATTCGCCGGCGGGGGGTCCTTCCGCCCCGGAGCGGAAGGACCCCCCACCGGCGAAGACCGGGAGCGTAAGAAGCTCCTGGCCCGGCCCCGCAAGAGTTTTCCGGGCCCCCCGGAGGGAGTGAAGGACCCCGCTCTGGGGGCCCCGAAAAACTCAGGTGGGGGCCCCTGTGGGGCTCGGGGCCTGGGGCAAATTGCCCCTCTTGCCCCCCCCTCTGGGTGGCCCTGCTGGACGCAGGTAATTCAGAGAAATAGAAAGGAGCTGTGCTCTGTACTTATGAAAGTTGGGAATAAATGCAGTACCTTTAGTATTATCACCTACACACTCTGTCACCACCGGGTGTGAACTGGTTTAGTTCGTGGTTTTAATATGAGTTGAATCCATGTTTAGGTGCCAGGGATTAATTCATTTTGAGTTGTATGTAAAATTTCTGTATGTGCCCAGGGAGAATTCTGTTGCGCACATTTCCAAACACGAAACAATCAGAACAATTAACTGTTATTGTCTTGTTCCCTGGGCCTTTCAGAGAATTCTCCGCACCAGCTGCCCTGGTGAGCTGTGGCTAGGATGCTGTAATAACACAAACACACTCAGGATTTGCACGGCTGGTCTGAGACGCTGCTCACACTAGGACACAGGATGCTCCAGCTGAGGCTGTGCTCAGCAGTGACTGGCAGACGTGACATGACCTCCATTTCCAGCAGTGTTGGTACCCCAGGGCTGACGCACCAAGGGGTCGAGCTCCCAGTGGGAAAGAGCTGAACTTAGAGGCGGTGCCTGTAGGGGCCCATCCACACTTCGCTCCCCGGCTCACGGTGACCTGATCACCCAGCTAAAGAAAGGCCTCTCACCCCATTCTTCGCTGGGGCACTCCCCATCTACCTAGGCCAGGGGTGGGCAAACTACGGCCCGCGGGCCACCTCCAACCCACGGGACCATCCTGCCCGGCCCCTGAGCTCCCGGCTGGGGAGGCTGCCCCTGGCTCCTCCCCACCTTCACCCCTCCCCTGGAGCCACGCCGCCACGTGGGCAGCGCTCTGGGGGGCAGGGCTCTTGGCGCTCCTGAGGGGCAGCATGTCTGGTTCCGCGCAGCTGCCGGACATGCTGCTGAATGGCATCGTAAGGGGGCTGGAGCCAGGGCTGGGGCCAGGGGGTTGGATAAGGGGCAGGGAGTCCCGGGGGATGGTCAAGGGGAAGAGGAAGTTGGATGGGGTGGAGGTTCTAGGGGGGCGGTCAGGGGACGGGGAGCAGGGGGTTGGATGGGTGTGGAGTCCCAGGGGTCTGACAGGGGGTGGAGAGGTGGATAGGGTTCAGGGCAGTCAGGGGACAGGGAGCAAGGGGGTTGGATAGGTCGGGGATTCTGAGTGGGGCAATCAGGGGACAGGAAGTGGGAGGGGGTCGGATGGGGGACAAGGCCAGGCTGTTTGGGGAGGCACTGCCTTCCCTACCTGGCCCTCCATACAATTTTGCAACCCCGAGGCCAAACAGTTTGCCCACCCCTGACCTAGGGCCTAGGGGGAGCTGTTTCCATGTATCACTTTCCCAGAGGCAGGCACCACCCACAAGGTCAGGAGCTGGTCTAGGATGGGGGTGCAGGGACCTCCACAGACAGACCCATCTGTGTCTCTCCCTTTGTTTCTGTATTTCATAACTACAACAGAGCTGCCTTAAACAACAATAGGAACATCACCACAAACATGATGGAATGAAATCTCACCTCTCCCCCTTTTCTCCCCCGAGGGACGCTGTGATCTGAACTGGAGAGAGACAAAGGTCAGTGTCTGGACTAGTTACATTAACTGATGTAAGGGTTATTCCCATAAATATGACAGGGGAATCTCACCTCTCCCCATTTCTCCCCCTAGAGCAGTGGTGTTCAACCTGTGGCCCTCGGATCCCTGTGGGTCTGCAGGCTACGCCTAAGATTTCCAAAGGGGTCTGCACCACTATTCAAAATGTTTAGGGGTGTGCAAATGAAAAAAGGTTGAAAACCACTGCCCTAGAGATGCTCTGATCTGAACTGGAGAGTGAGAAAGGTCAGTGTGTGGGGCCAATGGGGTGGCATAAAGATTACATGAAAATGTTTCCCAAAAATGTGGCAGATCAGTAAACTAGAGATTACCAGGCAGATGAGACATTTGGAATGAAGCCAAAGGGAGGCTGGGACTTAGGCTTTGCTGGAGCTGACGGGACGTGGTTTTCAAAAGTTATCCCATTACAGACAGACAGAACGCCACTGAGTTGAGTGTGGGGCCTCCTTTCACTCAGCCAGAGGGGAAAGGAGGCAGCCATTTACTCAGTGTTTTACCTGCATTTGGCCTTGTGTCCCCAGTATAATGTGGGCAGTGAGAATAGCTAGAGGCAGAGCCCCTGTGTGTGTTCTCCTTTCTACCGGTAGAAACATGACTCCAATGAGTTTGCAATAATTGAGTTAAATCTTCTGCCTTGTAACCCACTTCCCCTATTATTCACTTCCAGCGGCGCTTCGTGCAGAGAAAGGTGAGTCCCTTTCTTCATTTCACTGGGGAGGGGAGGGGGAAGCTCAGATTTTACAAGAAGTTTCATCTGGGCAGCTATTCGACAAAAAGTCAGTTTGGTTTGTGTGGTGCCATCGAGTTGGGGTGTGGGGCCTCGCTTCCCTCAGCCAATAATAATAGTTGATTTTCATAAAAACTTTAACCTCAAAGTAGTTGTTTTATTTGGGGATAATTATCCAAACAGGCCTTTGGTGTGTGTTCACTAGGGCCCCAGTTCAGCAGGGTAGTTAAGCACATGCTGCACTTTAAGCCCATGAGTCAGTCCATCCCTGTTTAGCATGTGCTTAAGGGTTTCACTGGATCAGGCTCTAAAACAGCAGCAATAGCTGCTTCAGAAAGTGCAAGAAACTCCTTAGGGTACCCGGCTACACTTGCAACTTCAAAGCGCTGCTTTGGGAGCGCTCCCGCGGCAGCCCTTTGAAGTGCAAGTGTGGTCACGGCGCATCGCATGAGCTCTCTCCCAGTGCTGCAGGCAGGGGTGGCTCCAGACCCCAGCACACCAAGCGCATGCTTGGGGCGGCTCCATGCCGCAGGGGGCGCTCTGCCGGTTGCCGGGAGGGCAGCAGACGGCTCCGGTGGACCTCCCACAGGCGTGCCTGCAGAGGGTCCGCTGGTCCCGCCTGCGGGAGGTCCACCGGAGCCGCGGGACCGGCGACCGGCAGAGCACCTCCTGCAGCATGCCGCCCTGCTTGGGGCGGCGAAATGTCTAGAGCCGCCCCTGGCTGCAGGTACTCCACCTCCCCGTGGGGATTAGCTTACAGAGCTGGGAGCTGCACTCCCAGCGCTGGGGCATTGTTTACATTGGCGCTTTACAGCGCTGTAACTTGCTGCGCTCAGGGGGGTGTTTTTTCACACCCCTGTGCAAGAAAGTTGCAGCGCTGTAAAGCGCTAGTGTAGCCAAGGCCTCAGTGGCTGATGATGGACTAACCTGCCCCCAGGGAAAGTTTTCTCCTGACCCCCATCAGTTAACAATTGACTTATGCCCTGAAGCAGGAAGGGGTTTCTCTGCCCTCCTGAACGCTTGTGTTTTTTGAGAACTGTGATAAGTCTGGAGATTCACATTCCCGTATCACTGCCTGGGCCTTTTTGAATCCTTTGTCCATTTGGAGTGTTTTCTTTGCTTGTTTGTTTTCTTTTAATCCTACCCAGTATAAATCTGTATGTTCTCATTATCCATCTAAATGTCCATTTGTTTTACTCCTGCTGAACTCCTGACCTCAATCCTATCTTGTGGCAACTTGTTCCACAGGCTAATTATGCATCCCATAAAGCAGTATTTCATAGACTCATACAATCCTGGGACTGGAAGGGACCTTGAGAGGCCGTTTCCTTTTACAGTTTCAAATTTGCTGCTTTTCAGTTTATTTGAGAAGGTGGGTCTGAGCACCCAATTTCTCTCTCACACTCACTGCTTTGTATTTCTCTGTCATGTCTCTTATCGAAACTAAAATGTGCCACCTTTTAAATCACTCCTTATACGGATGTGCCTTCAGGGCTCTAATCGTTATTGTGGCTGATCTCTGTAATGTCCTTTCTGAGACGGGACCAGCACTGCGCACAGTGCCCAGGTGAGGAACTAGATAAGAACATTTCTCTATCCTTTCTGCAGCCTAACTCTTCATTCTTTACACCATTGCTGCACATGGAGCAGAGATCTTCATGTAGCTGTGTACAGTGACACCTCGGTCTCTTTCCTGAGTAGTTACAGTTAATTTTAGAACCCTGTAACCTGTCTGAAGAGCTGTAATTATTTCTTGCAATGTGCCTGGCCTTACTAGGATCAATACTGAATTTCATCAGCCCTCGTGTTGCCCAAGCTTGATCCCTCTAATATAACTCAAGATTGCTCTGGCCTTGTCTAACCTAAATAGTTCTGTGACATCTGCAAATTTCACCACCTCTCAGCTTATTCCTTTTTCCAAGTCACTGATAACTATACTGAACACCAGTCCCAACCTAAGGCCCAACTTTGAGGCACCCCATTGCTAATCATTTTCCATGGAAAATTTTCACCATTTATTCCTGCTCTTTGTTTTCTAACTTTGAGCTGGTTTCTGATCCAGGACAATACTTTATCCCTCACCCCATGATGACTTAGCCCTGGTCTACACTGAGGAGGGGGTATTGACCTAACATACACAACTTGAGCTATGCAAATACTGTAGCTGAAGTCGACGTATTCAGGTCGACTTACCTCAATGTCTTCATGGCAGGGCCGCCCAGAGGATTCCGGGGGCCCGGGGTCTTTGGCGGCGGGGGGCCCTTCCGTTCCGGGACCCGCCCCCGAAGTGCCCCGAAGACCCGCGGCGGGCCCCCCCCCCGCCCCCACCGCTGAATTACCATCGAAGCGGGACCCGCCGCCGAAGTGCAGCCCGGTCTTCGGCAGTAATTCTGCGGCGGGGGGGAGGGGGGCCCCCGCCGCGGGTCTTCGGGGCACTTCGGCGGCGGGTCCCGGAACGGAAGGGCCCCCCCGCCGCCGAATTACCGCCGAAGACCGAGCTGAACTTCGGCGGCGGGTCCCGCTCCGTCTTCGGCGGTAATTCGCCAGCGGGGGGTCCTTCCGCCCGGAGCGGAAGGACCCCCCCCCCGCCGGCGAAGACCAGGAGCAGAAGAAGCCGCACAAGAGTTTGTTGGTCCCCCCGGAGCGAGTGAGGGACCCCGCTCCAGGGGCCCCGAAAAACTCTGGTGGGGGCCCCTGTGGGGCTCGGGACCTGGGGCAAATTGCCCCTCTTGCCCCCCCCCTCTGGGCGGCCCTGCTTCATGGCCCTAAGTCGCTCCCCCGTCGACTCCGCCTGCGCCTCTCGGCGTGGTTGAGTTCCGGAGTCAACGGGAGAGCGCTCAGGGATTGATTTATCGCGTCTAGACGAGATGCGATAAATCGATCCCCACCCGCCGATCCGGCGGATAGTGTAGACCTGGCCTTAGTTTCCTTAATAACCTTTTGTGAGAAACTTTGTTAAAGGCTTTTTGAAATTCCACGTCAATTATGCCAATGGGGTCTCCTTTATGCACTATTTTACTGACATACGTAAAGCAATTAGATTAGTAGGACACAGGTTTCCTTTCCAGCTCTGCTACTCAGACCTTATCCTGTCATTCTCAAAGAGCTGTTTAGAATCTCCTTTAGTTCTTGTTTCAATCCATGTAGCAGGCACTGATGTGAGCTCACTGAGCTGTAGTTCTCAGGATTACTCTTACCAAAATGTTGAAGTTGGCTACAACATCCCCAACTCTCCGATTCTCCAGACGTGCAGCTGATTTTAATGAGAGATGCATATCATTGTTAGTAGCTCAGCCATATTGTCTGATGTCATTTGAGAGCTCCTGGGTTTTGCCATCTGGCAGGGATCTATGCTGATCTTGGTGGCTGCTGGATCTTTAGTTTGTCAGTTTGTTCCAATATCTCCTCTTCACTCCTTGATCCCTGAGCTTTATTTCCTGAACAGAGCAGCTCCAGGGCAGGTCTCTCCCCAGCAACCTCGGTGGTGAAAACTGATGCAAAGAAACCAGTCAGTCTCTCAGCATTGTCCTTACCCTCCGCAATTGCTCCCTTTCCCCTCTGTGGATCCAAGGGACCCATGGATTCTCTCACAGGCTTCCTGATATTGATGAACCTAAATAATTCCCTGGTATTTGTTTTATATCTCTGGCTGTTCACTCTGCTAATTCCATTTTAGTCTCCTAATTCCCATCATGCACTTCAGTAGCATAGCTAGGGGGGAGTGGGGCAGCGGCTGCTCTCCCACTGAGCACGAGTGGCACCTTTTCAATTTCTTGGCGCCTTTTTAATTTTTACTCACCTGGCCGCGCTCCGGGTCTTTGGCGGCACTTCGGCGGTGGGTCCTCCACTCGCTCCAGGTGTGTTCGGCGGCACTGTGGTGGCACCTTTTTTGTGATTGCTCTCCCTGTTCGCTCCACCTGGCTATGCCACTGATGCACTTCACCCGATGTACTGTATGCTCCTTCCTACTGGCTTCACAGGGTTAATATTTTCCATTTGCAGAGGGATCCCTGTTTGGCTCTTACAACCTCCTGCACCTGGCAGGTGGCTAGGTGGGGTTACTGTTCCTCCCCTTTCTGATTCCTCTGTTGCTCAGGGGATGCTGCTGATGTAGCCTCCAGGCTGAGTCTAAGGATTGTAACTTCCTTTAAGGTCTTTTTGACTCACTCTTCTTCTGCAAGATAATGTGATATTAACTCATTTCTCCTTGTTTTATTTTTAGACAAACTCCAGGCTGAGCTCAGTAAGTTCCTTTACCCCAGTATCACCCTGTGTGACATTGTCTCCTGCTGAGCGTGTCTGTGTTCAGGGGAGTTCTCACCCCTCTGTCTGTGTTTGGTTGCAGGGTGGAGACGCGCCCAGGTCTACGCAGGTACTGTACATACCACTGGTGTTTTATCCATAGTGAGGCCCCAACTTCCCCTGGGAGCTCTCTGCTCCTTTCCCTGCACAGAGCATTTTCCTATGACATTCAATAGGCTGGAAACAGCAGTGTCACTGGGGTGGAGGGAAAGGGGCAGACAAAACCCAGGTTTATTGCAGAGCAGGGACCTGCCCCCTTTGGGAAAGGGCTGATTGGTGAGGAAATGATGCCCCCTGGTGTCACCTTTGCAGTCCAGTGGGTCAGGCCCCACCTGGCAGCCCAGAGTCCAGCTCCCCTGTTCCAGTGACCCTGTAATTATTGATCCATAACCCCAGTGACGGGAGGGGATACGGCCCCTGGCACAGCAGTGTCTCAGCCAGGTCAGTGCCCCCGTGCAAACCCTTCGTGTAGCTGCTGGTGTGAACTGGGACTGTCCCCCGGTGCAGCTTCTCCCAGATGGAGGGGGCAGGCTCCTGTCTGAGGATCGGAAACATGTGAGACGTAGAGACACTTGGCAGGATCTGCCTAACAATCCTGAGAGATTTGATTATCTGATTATTGTGTCTTTGTCCTGTGTGTGGGGACGGCACCGACCTGCTCTTAGTAACAAACCAACCCAGATTCCCTGGGGCCTTCCCCCCTTCGCCCCTCTACGCCCATGGCACCTGCCCCTCCCTTAACCTTCCTTACCCTTGTGCTCACCTGACCCCGGCCTCTATCCTCCCCCTTCCACCTTTCCCCTCCTTTCAACCCCTTCTGCTCCTTTTGGCCCCTGCCCCCTCTACTTTGTCTCCCTGAACCGCGCCCCTGCTCTTCACCCACCTCTGCCCCTCTCCTTTGTCCCCCTGACCTCCTGGCACCTTCCCATCTCCCCCCCAAACACCGCCTGCACACTGGAGCCCACCCATCACTTCACCCCCTTTCAAGCACCTGCTTCGGTGTGGGAGGGGATGCAGGATCGGGCTCTGGAAGGGAGTTTGGGTGTGGGAGGGAGTGCAGGCTCTGGGAGGGAGTTTAGGTGTGGGAGGGGTGCAGGATCGGGCTCTGGGAGGGAGTTTGGGTGTGAGAGGGGATGCGGGGTGTAGGCTCTGGGGAGTATGGGGTGTAGGCTCTGGGAACGGGTGTGGGGAGGGCTCTAGCCTAGCGCAGGGGGTTGGGATGCAGGAGGAGGTCAAGGGGTTGGTGCTTATCTCGGACAGCTCCAGAAAATGGCCAGCACACCCCTCTGGCAGTGGCTTCTAGGCAGGCGGAGAGGGGCAGAGGGTCTCCATATACTGCTGCCCCCGCAGCTCCCATTGGCTGCAGTTCTGGGAGTGACATGCAGCGAGGGCAGGCAGGAAGTCTACCTTAGCCCCACTGCACGGCTAGCGGTGGTCGGGGGGCCCCGAGCCCTTCTACATCACCTGGGGCCCTGGGAAATTGCCCCCTTTGCCCCCTGTCTGCGGGCTTGACCGCCTGGCATCCACCTCTCCCTTTCCCGCCTCTGATCCCATGTCTCCCACCCTCCCGTCATCCCCCTCTGCCTGCCACTGCCCTCGCCCCCGATTCCCACCCCACCCTCATCCTCCTGGCTCCTGCCCTTCTCCTGACCCCTCACCCAATCCCTCCCCTTGCGTGCCTGTGCCCACCCCTCTTCTAGACCCATTCTGATCCCCTCTGCCCCTCTCTAGTCCTCCCATCTACTCACCCCTCCCTCTGCCCCACTGATGCCAGCCCCTCCGTCCCACACCCCTTTAGTCTGCCCCTGCACAACCCCCCTGGCAGCTTCCCCTCCCTTTGCCCACTTCCTGCCTGGTGCCCACCCCCTCCCCTCTGCCCCTGGCACCCACTCCTGCCCTCTCCCTTTCCCTCCTTTTGCCTGGGCCTTCCTTTCCCTCCCCTTTTTTGTCCCTCAGGCATCTGCTGCACTCCCTGCCCCTTTGGCACCCACCCCTTCCCTTGTCCCCTTTACCCCCTCCTGCTTTCCCCTCCCCCTTATTGGCCCTGGTGCCTGCCCCATCCCACACCCCACCAGTGCCCACCTCTCACCGACTCTGCCCCCTGGTGCCTGCCTCTTCCTTCTCCCACACTGACCCCCACCCTCCCCTTGCCCCTGGCACAAGCTCCTTCCCTCACCCCTGCGGTCCTGCTCCTCCCCTCATGTTCTCTCAGCCCCCTTGTTTCCCACACCTCCCTTTACACCCCTCTGTCCTTCTAGGGCCTGTCCTTCTCCACACTCCTCTCTCTGCCCCCTTGTGCTCACCTTTCCCCCCCCCCCCCGACCCACTCTGCCCCCTGCCCTACTTGCATCTGCCCCTCTGCTCGACTCCCCCAACCCTTCTGGGGTCTGCTCCTTCCCACCATCTCCCTCTTCATGCCTGCCCCACCCCTCACTCCCCCCATTCCCCTCTAGTGCCAGCCTCACCCCTCACTGCCTTTGTCCGCTGATCACCTGCAGCTTCCCCTCTCCCCTCCTTTGCCTATGTCATGCCCGCCCTTCCCTCACTCCCCTCTAACCCCCTGGTGCCAACCCGTCCTTTTTCACTCCTCTGCCTCCCTGGTGCCTACCCCTCCATTCACTCCTTGTGTCCAATGGTGCAACCCCCTTCCCTCTCTGCCTCCCTCTGTGCCCCAGTGCCTGCCCCTTCTCTTGCTCACCTTTGACCCCCTGGTGCCCACCCCTTACCTCTCTCCCTCTAGGTACCAGCCTCTCCCAGATCTCTGTTCTCTCCCCCTCTCTTTATTGTCTTGACTGGTTCTCTCTGGACGGCAGGGCACAAACACCCACCTCCTGCTCTGCATCTTTGAAAATTAATAGGTTAAAAATTATAGAATTAATTAAGCAATATATTTAAATTAACTCATACAAGATTATATAATAATCTTTGAACTTCTGTCAGCATTAATTCATGTGATTCTTAACTTTCTAGCTATATATAATAGGTAATCAAGATATGACCCTTCCTCTCTTTTTCTCACATCAATTAACAAAACATGGTCCCCAACCTCAAATGCTCTCTCCCTATCGATAGGAATCTCTTCTACAATCTCCAGTTCTTTTAGTTTATTTTTCTTTAGAAATATTCTTTCCAGGCAATCCACTGTTGATTTCAGATTCCCTCTGCTCCCTTGGTGCCCTGCATTCCCTCACATCTCTCTGCCCCCTGCCACTGACCCCTTCCCTTGCTACTCCGTGCCGCCTGGGGTCTGTTCCCTTCCCCCCTGTGCCCACCCCTCCCCTCAGCCCCTGGAACCTTCCCTTCCCTTCACCCCCCCTCTGTCCTCATGGTGCCTGATCCTCTTCCCCCCCCCGCAACCCCCTGGGGTCTGTCCCCTTCTCACCAGTGCCCCTCCTTTGTTCTCCCTCCAGCCCCTCTGCTCCTGTCACCTCCCCCTCCCCTTTCTTCTCCCAGCATCAACTTGTCCCCTCCCCTCCCCTGTCTCCACTGACACCTTCCCACCCCGCCCCAGCTCCTCTTGTCCTTTCCCCCTCATTGCCACCTCACAGGTAGAGGGGCCCTGACTCCCCTCAGGCAACAACCCCTCCTCCTCCCAGTGATTAACAGGAACGCAGGTTGATCCCAGTGACCAGCCTCTGTTCCCACCACTGACTCGGTGACTCTCTCCCCAGTGGACGTGACTCTGGATCCAGACACGGCTCATCCCAGACTCGTCCTGTCTGAGGATCGGAAATGTGTGAGACTCGGAGACACTCGCCAGTATCTGTCCGACAACCCTGAGAGATTTGATTATTGTCCCTGTGTCCTGGGCGCTGAGGGATTCACGGGCAGGAGGCATTACTGGGAGGTGGAGGTGGGAGACAAGACAGGCTGGGAACTGGGGGTTTGTGGGGAATCTGTGAGGAGGAAGGGGGAGGTCACACCCACACCTGGGAATGGATTCTTGGCCGTGTGGCTGTGGGATGGGGAATACGAGGCCTTCACCTCCCCCGCGATCCCCCTCCCCGTGAGCGTCAGGCCCAGCCGGGTGGGGATTTTCCTGGACTATGAGGCGGGCGAGGTCTCGTTTTACAATGTGACTGACAGGTCCCATCTCTTCACTTTCACTGGCACCTTCTCCGGGAAGCTCCGTCCTTATTTCTGTTCTGGTCTCAACGCTGGGGGTAGAAACGCGGCTCCCCTGAAAATCTGCCCGGTCCCAGCTGAGGCCGGAGGGAATCTCGGTCCCTGACAGTGACCCTGCGGCACAGACTGGCCCCTCCCAGCCCCGCTGCTCTTCCCACCCCCAGTGGTGGGGGCCAGTTACTGCAGCAACTGGACTTTCTGTGCTGACCGGACACTGCCAGTTTCCCTTTTCGACTGGAGGTTCCAGTCAAAAATCACACCTGGGAACCTCCAGCCCCCACCTTCCCCCCCCCCCAGGGGTAGCAGATGGTGGGGGATGGGGGATATTTACCCCTGTCAGAATTTTCTACCCCTGTGAAATCTCAATGTAAAATATGAACGAAAAAAGATTATTTTAATTTAGAAAATATTATTGTAACAAGGTGTAAATACAAGAATATTTTAATTTACATTTCAACAGTATTTCAAAATCAAACATCTAAACACATTTTTAGAACTGGAATTATTTACATTTATTTTTTGATTCTTCCGTCAAATCTATAGTGAAGTTTAACTTCTCTAAATAACATCATTTGTATTTCAACCGTGGAATTTCAAGAAATCCAAAATATTTATCTTAACAAAATAAACTATTAAATTGTCAGACTGGGTTGTTCAGTGACAATGTACATGTGTCATAAACATAACAACTACACAAGTTGCTCTCTGTTCTCTCTCCCCCCTCTCTTTATTGTCTTTGACTGGTTCTCTCTGGACGGCAGGGAAACTACACCCACCTCCTGCACTACACCTTTGACAATTAATAGGTTAAAATTATAGAATTAATTAAGCAATATATTTAAGTTAACTCAAACAAGATTATATAATGTTCTATGAACTTCTGTCAGCATTAATTCATGTGATTTTTAACTTTCTAGCTACGTATAATGGGTAATCAAGATATGACCCTTCCTTTCTTTTTCTCACATCAATTAACAAAACACGGTCCCCAAACTCAAATGATATCCTATAGACAGAAATCTCTTCTACAATCTCCATTTTTTAGTTTATTTCTTTTAGAAATATTATTTGCAGGCAATGTACTGTCAGTGTCTGCTATAGACCACCAGACCAGGGGGATGAGATGGACGAGGCTTTCTTCCGGCAACTAACAGAAGTTACTAGATCACAGGTCCTGGTTCTCATGGGGGACTTCACTCACCCCGATATCTGCTAGGAGAGCAATTCAGCGGTGCACAGACAATCCAGGAAGTTTTTGGAAAGTGTAGGAGACAATTTCCTGGTCCAAGTGCTGGAGGAACCAACTAGGGGCAGAGCTCTTCTTGACTTGCTGCTCACAAACAGAGAAGAATTAGAAGGGGAAGCAAAAGTGGATGGGAACCTGGGAGGCAGTGACCATGAGATGGTTGAGTTCAGGATCCTGACACAAGGAAGACAGGAGAGCAGCAGAATATGGACCCTGCACTTCAGAAAAGCAGACTTTGACTCCCTCAGGGAACTGATGGGCAGGATCCCCTGGAAAAATAACATGAGGGGGAAAGGAGTCCAGGAGAGCTGGCTGTAGTTTAAAGAATCCTTATTGAGGTTGCAGGAAAAAAAACATCCCAATGTGTAGAAAGAATAGTAAATATGGCAGGCGACCAGTTTGGCTTAACAGTGAAATCCTTGCTGATCTTAAACGCAAAAAAGAAGCTTGCAAGAAGTGGAAGATTGGACAAATGACCAGGGAGGAGTATAAAAATATTGCTCAGGAGTGAAATCAGGAAGGCCAAATCACACTTGGAGTTGCAGCTAGCAAGAGATGTTAAGAGTAACAAGAACGGTTTCTTCAGATATGTTAGAAACAAGAAGAAAGTCAAGGAAAGCGTGGGCCCCTTACTGAATGGGGGAGGCAACCTAGTGACAGAGGATGTGGAAAAAGCTAATGTACTCAATGATTTTTTTGCCTCTGTCTTCACGAACAAGGTCAGTTCCCAGACTACTGCACTGGGCAGCACAGTATGGGGAGAAGGTGACCAGCCCTCTGTGGAGAAAGAAGTGGTTCAGGACTATTTAGAAAAACTGGACGAGCACAAGTCCATGGGGCCGGATGCGCTGCATCCGAGGGTGCTAAAAGAGTTGGCAGATGTGATTGCAGAGCCATTGGCCATTATCTTTGAAAACTCATGGCGAACGGGGGAGGTCCCGGATGACTGGAAAAAGGCTAATGTAGTGCACATCTTTAAAAAAGGGAAGAAGGAGGATCCGAGGAATTACAGGCCAGTCAGCCTCACCTCAGTCCCTGGAAAAATCATGGAGCAGATCCTCAAGGAATCAATTCTGAAGCACTTAGGGCTTGGCTACACTTACAAGTTGCAGCGCTGGGAGTTACAGCGCTGGTCATGCAGCTGTGTAGGGCCAGCGCTGCAGTGTGGCCACACTGACAGCTACCAGCGCTGTAGTGTGGCCACACTTGCAGCACTTTCCAGCGCTGTATTGAGAGGTGCATTGTGGGCAGCTATCCCACAGAGCACCTCGTCCCATTTTGGCACTGAGTATTGTGGGAAGGGGAAGGAAGTGTGCGGGTCATTCCGCTTCCTGTGTGCCAACGCCCCGTGGTGCATCGCTTCACATCCCAGCATTCACTCTTTCCGGCAACGTTTGGCGCCATTGTGAGTGTCTTTCTGTTTTACTCTCTGTGTGAATCGCGATTTCTGTGGCAAATGGAGCCCGAGCTGCTGAGGACTGTGCTGATGAGTGTCGCCAGCACAACACGTTTGGCAGTCGAGCTATTCCTTCAGCTCCAAAGTGACAGTGAGGAGTCTGACGATGATATCGATATCGATTCTCCTGCCGCGTGTGACACTAAAGTGCTTGTGGCATTCACGGAAATGCTCAGCACCGTTGAACGCCGCTTTTGGGCTCGAAACAAGCACTGAGTGGTGGGATCACATCGTCATGGAAGTCTGGGATGACGAGCAGTGGCTGCAGAACTTTCGTATGAGAAAAGCCACTTTCATGGGACTGTGTGCTGAGCTCGCCCCCACTCTGCGGCGCAAGGACACAAGATTGAGAGCTGCCCTGACGGTGGAAAAGCGGGTGGCTATTGCAATCTGGAAGCTGGCAACTCCAGACAGCTACCGGTCGGTCGGGAACCAGTTTGGAGTGGGAAAGTCGACCGTTGGAATCGTTTTGATGCAAGTTTGCAAGGCAATTAATCGCATCCTGCTAAGAAAGACCGTGACTCTGGGGAGCGTGCAGGACATTGTGGATGGCTTTGCACAAATGGGTTTCCCTAACTGTGGAGGGCGATAGATGGGACGCATATTCCTATTCTGCCCCACCTGGCATCAGAGTCGTTAATCGTAAGGGGTATTTCTCTATGGTTCTCCAGGCGCTTGTGGATCACCGGGCGTTTCATTGACATTTACACAGGCTGGCCTGGACAGGTGCATGATGCACGCATCTTTGGAACAGTGGCCTGTTCAGGAAGATGCAGGCAGGGACTTTTTCCCAGACAGGAAGATCACAGTAGGGGACGTCGAAATGCCCATTGTGATCCTTGGAGACCCGCTTACCCGTTACTGCCTTGGCTCATGAAACCCTATACAGGAAGCTTGACAGGAGCAAGGACCGGTTCAACTACAGGCTGAGCCGGTGCCGAATGACTGTGGAGTGTGCTTTTGGCGTTTAAAGGCACGCTGGCGTTCCTTGTATGGGAAGCTAGACTTGGGGAAAGCAGCATCCCGCGGTTATATCCGCTTGCTGTACCCTCCATAATATTTGTGAAGGGAAGGGTGAAACATTCAGTCAGGCATGGACCACCGAGGTTCAAGTCCTGGAGGCTGAATATGCACAGCCAGAGAGCAGGGCTAATAGAGAGGCCCAGCACAGGGCTTCAAGGATTAGGGATGCCTTGAGGAAGAATTTGAGGCTGAAAGCCAACAGTAATGTTGCTGCCTTGCATGGGAGTGAATTGCACTGTTTACACTGTTATTCTATTATCCCTAAAATGATTTGCAGTGCCTCTTTCTTTACTGGGCTAAGGTATCTTTCACTATCTGCTATAATAAAGACTGTTTTCAAAGCCAAGAATTGTTTTATTGAAAAGAAAAAAACTTCCTTGACAGACAGACAGACACACAACATTTCATGAACACAAGAGGGCAGGGGTGTGGGTTGGTGAACTGTACAGTCACAAGTTTGCATATGTCCTGTCTGGATTGCTGTTTAATGAATCCTGCACTTCAGGGTGCATATACTGCATGGTGATGGGGGTTGAATGCAGAGGGTAAGGGTGGTAGGTATCAGGGCTGGTTGGTGAACGTACAGGTGTTGGAGGCAGCTGGTGGTGGTAAGAACCTGGATGCTGGGGAAAGGCGGTTTGAGCTGACATTGGGGCACAAGGCAAAAGCTTTGGGACGGGGGCTGTGGGGCAGCACGGGACTGCTCTGCCTGCATGGCTACGATAGCCTGGAGAGAGTCCGCTTGGCGCGACAGGATCTCTAGCAGCTGGTTTGTGCTTTTCCTCTTTGCCACAGCGTTTCTACGCCAATGTCTCTGGCGGATCATGCTTTCCTTCTCTCTCCACTCCTTCAATTCCTTACTCTCTCTAGCAGAGTGATGAAGAACAGTTTTCAGCATGTCCTCTTTGCTCTTTCGGGGATTTTTTCTCAAATTTTGAAGCCTTTGTGCTGTGGAACATCTGCTCAGTCCAGTAGTCAAGGTCACTGTAGAAACCCAGAAATGACAACATTTAACGGGCAGCATTGTATCCACTATCTCCAGACATGAATTGTTACACTGAGGAGTTCGCACTTTAACATTCTTTACCACACGCATAACACGACAGAAGCCACGAAATGGTGAGTGAGGGTGCTTATAGAGGAGAAATGGGGCTTGATTGATAGAGGGGAGCTGGTTGCTTCGGGTAATCTGGAGTGATAGAGGTTGAGTGAAGATGCAGCTGCAGGGTGATCTTCACTATCTCCTATCTCTTCACTAAAGAGTCTCCCAACATTTTTCACAGGAGTTAATCCTGGAAGATGTCTCCCTGCTACGAGTCACTAGGGAACAGCGGGAGGCTCTTTTAGAGCAATGTGGATTCCGCCCGGGACCCTATGCGGCTTGCCTGTGTTCAGAAATGGTCCCCCCACCACTTGCAGCACAGTGGCGCGGACGCGTCAGCGTGACTGGGACAAGGAACACAGTGGCTCTGCCTATAAACCTGCGCAGGCATATTGCCCACGCTCTGGATGAAACTTTTGCTGAGATAACTGAAGCAGATTACCGTGACGTGATAGACCACATCAACGGGCTATTCGACATCTACTAAAGTCTGGCATGCATGCAGCCATAACCCCCCTTCCTCTCCAGAAACATTTCCACCCAGAAAATAAAAGCCGCTTACCGGTAACCCGCTCCTCTGCTTGTCCTTCTGCAACTGCTGGCTGCTGCGATTGGGTACTTTCCTCCTGGCTTGAGAAGAGCTCCTGGCTGCATGCCTCCAGGGACTCTGGGGTGTCTTCCCCCATCCCAGGAGCTTCACTCGCAGTTTCCTCCCCCCCGCCGCCTCCTCCGCCTCCGCCTCCTCCTCCTCCTCTCCCCCAGCCTGCTCAGAAGTGTCCATCGTTGTCCTGGGATTGGCAGTGGGGTCACCCCCAAGTATCTCGTCCATCTCCCTGTAAAAATGGCAGGTCGTGGGGGCAGCTCCGGATCGGTGATTCCCCTCGCGGGCTTTGTAATAGGCACTCCGCAGCTCTTTAACTTTCACCCTGCATTGTAGTGCATCCCGATCAAGGCCCCTATCCAGCATGGCCCTTGATATCTGCTCAAAGATATCGTAATTCCTACGGCCGGAGCGCAGCTGTGCCTGCACAGATTCCTCACCCCAAACACTGATGAGGTCCATCAGCTCGCCATTGCTCCATGCTGGGGCTCGTTTGCCACGTGGAGGCATGGTCACCTGGAAAGATTAACTGATTGCACTCCACACCTGGCTGCAGCAAACAGGAAGGAGATTTTTTAAATTCCCGGGGCATTTAAAGGGCGGGTCACCTGAGGCAAGAGCAGTAGAGTGCAAACTGATGAGCAGAGTGGCTGAACAGGAATTCTGGGATACCTCCTTATTCCCTGGAGGACAATTAAAGCGCTGGTGAGTGTCCACACCTGCTGAGCAGCGCTGGATCACGCAGCTTTTTTGAATATTTCCTGTTTGCCCAGCGTGGAGCTCCGATCAGCACGTGTGGCGATGCAGTTAAAAATCAAAATAAAGAAAGAGCTCCCGCATGGACCATGCGGACGTGATCGCTGTAAGGGCAGGCAAATCTGTTCTATCAGCGCTCCGTTACAGAAGATGAATTAAAAAACATTTTTAAAAAATCTCCAGACAGACGCCATAGCAGGGACTCAGCGCACTGCTGCGTGACAAGCATAACGGAAAGCCAAGGAATCAAATGGACGCTCATGGACTGGAGGACTCAAGCTATCCCACAGTTCCTGCAGTCTCTCTGAAAAGCATTTGCATTCTTGGCTGAGCTCCAAATGCTTCTAAGGTCAAACACAGTGTCCGCGGTGGGTCAGGGCATAGCTCGGCAATTTACCCAACCCCCCACCCACCCCCAGAAGTGAAAGGGAAAACAATCCTCTCTTGACTCTTTTACATGTCACCCTATCTTTACTGAATGCTGCAGATAGACGCGATGCTGCAGCACTGAACACCAACATCCTTGCTCTCCCCCCCACCAGAGGTGGCTGATGGTGCAAAATGAATGGTACCCGTCCTCATCATCAGCCTATTGGCACATGGGGCAGTGCAAAAGGGCTGGTAATCATGCTGACTAGCATCTGTCCGGTTGATCAAGGGTGCCTGGCCCTAATTTTTCCTGGTAGATGGTACAGTATGGCTGATAACCATCATCATCATAGCAACAGGGGGCTGAGCTCCATCAGCCCCCACCCTTCATGTGTAAAAAAAAGATTCAATTGCCCCTGGACTAGCAGAGGGATGCTGGGCTCCTCTTCTCCACACTCCTTACTGTCCTGTCTGGACTATCATAGCAGCTGGAGGCTGCCTTCCACTCATTTCTCACTAACAAGTCACTGTGTCTTATTCCTGCATTCTTTATTACTTCATCACACAAGTGGGGGGACAATGCTACGGTAGCCCAGGAAGGCTGGGGGAAGAATGGAATCAACCGGTGGGGTTGTTGCAGGAGCATCTCCTGTGAATAGCATACAGCTCATAATTTCTGCAGGATCTGACACAGAGCAGCTGTGCTCTCTGATACAGTGGTTCTTTAGTACACTTGCCTGTATTCTAGGTAGGACTGATTCTATTTTCAGATACCAAAAAGGAGAGATTGACTCAGGGAATCATTCCCAATTTTAGCTTTTGCACCCCTGGCTAAGAGCAACCAGAAGCACTTATGACAGCAGCAAATGGTGGAAAATGACTGGTAGCCAATATCATCTTTTTACCAATTTATGGATTGGTAGATGGTGCAGTGTGGCTGATAACCATCTCTGCTGTCATGCAAAAGCAAATGAATGCTGCTGTGTAGCGCTGCTGAATCGCCTCTGTCAGCGGCATCTAGTACACATACGGTGACAGTCACAAAAGGCAAAACAGGCTCCATGATTGCCATGCTATGGCATCTGCCAGGGCAATCCAGGGAAAAAAGCCGCGAAATACTTGTCTGCCATTGCTTTCCCAGAGGAAGGAGTGACTGACAACATTTACCCAGAACCACCCGCGACAATGATTTTTGCCCCATCAGGCACTGGGATCTCAACCCGGAAATTCCAAGGGGCGGGGGAGGCTGCGGGAACTATGGGATAGCTACGGAATAGCTACCCACAGTGCAACGCTCCAGAAGTCGATGCTAGCCTCAGACCGTGGACGCACACCACCGATTTAATGTGTTTAGTGTGGCCGCGCGCACTTGATTTTATACAATCTGTTTTATAAAACCGGTTTATGCAAATTCGGAATAGTCCCGTAGTGTAGACGTACCCCTTGTTGCTTTTGCTGAGACAGATTAACACGGCTACTGCTCTGAAACCTGTCAGAATGAGGAAGGGTGGGGGATGCTGTGGCGGGGCGGTCTGAAATCTAGAGACACTGAGTGGGGAATGGGGCGGGAATCAACAGCTGATCAATGGGGGGGGGGGTCAGAACGGACTGAATGCGACCCAGGCGCTGAGTCCCTGCTATGGCGTCTGTCTGGAGATTTTTTAAAAATGTTTTTTAATTCATCTTCTGTAACGGAGCGCTGATAGAACAGATTTGCCTGCCCTTACAGCGATCACGTCCGCATGGTCCATGCGGGAGCTCTTTCTTTATTTTGATTTTTAACTGCATCGCCACACGTGCTGATCGGAGCTCCACGCTGGGCAAACAGGAAATATTCAAAAGTTCGCGGGGCTTTTCCTGTCTACCTGGCCACTGCATCCGAGTTCAGATTGCTGTCCAGAGCGGGCAGTGGTGCACTGTGGGATACCGCCCGGAGGCCAATACCGTCGATCTGTGGCCACACTAACCCTAATCCGATATGGTAATACCGATATTAGCGCTACTCCTCTCGTTAGGGAGGAGTACAGAAACCGGTTTAAAGAGCCCTTTATACCGATATAAAGGGCCTCTTAGTGTGGACGGGTGTGGCGTTAAATCGGTTTAATGCTCCTAAAACCGGTTTAAACGCGTAGTGTAGACCAGGCCAAGGAGTCGTCCTTGTGGCACCGTAGAGACTAACGCATTTATTTGGGCATAAGCTAAAACCCACTTCATCGCTACATTGCTTAGTCTCTACGGTGCCACAATTCTCATTCTGTCTTCACCCAGGGGGGTAGAGGGGGGCAAACTGGCTGGTGCTTTTTGCTGCTGCTGCTGTGTTATGTCCCCAGCCGGGGAGGTGCTGGGCAGGGGAATTACTGAGAACCCAGCGATCCCTGGGGGCAGGAACAGCAGCTGGGGGGGGCACTGACACCCCTGCACTGGCTCACCTGGCAAACTGCCCCTGCCAGGCCCATTCACCCGCCTCCCCACCCAGCTCAGTGCACTGTGGGTGGGGCTGTTACTTTCACAGGACTTTGCTCTGACTCAACCAGCCCCAGACACAGACAAGTGACTTCAACTTCCCGCTACTTTGGTACTTTCACTTTTGAAGCGTGCGGAAGGCCCAAGCAGGAAGGGGGCTCGGCCCAGGCTGGGGGGGCTTGGCCCCATCAATTCAGCTACAAATGTCACACAAGTAACGATGACAGGTCGGGTCTCAAACCCTCCGGCTCCGTGACCCGTGGTGCAGAACTGGGGCTGCAGCCTCGGTAAGTGACATGGGGACCAGGGCTGAATTTAGGGGCACGTAACCGAGGCAACTGCCTGGGTGCCAGGCTGGGGGTGGGGGGGGCACCAGACTCAGGCACTGTGTTTGTTGTTAGCGATAAAAGAAAAAATCGAATGTTTGAAGTGAAATGTTTCAGGTTTTCCTTCTGTGGCTCGTTTGTCACTAACCTCTGAGGATGTTCCAGAGCTTTGTAGAATTTTGTGGAACCTTCCAGACTTTCTGTTTCAAAGCTTCTTTCTGGGATTCAGCAGGAAGGGGAGCTCCGGGCTCCAGATCCCCGGCTGCATGGCTCGGTCTGAGATCTCCAGACACACGGCACTGAGGTCCCTTCAGATGGGCTGTTAGCACCAATGGGCCTCACTGAAGGGAGTCTCGGGAGAAACTGGCACCTCCTGACTCTGAATGTCAACCTGGCTGTGGGAATGTCCCTGCAAACTCAGAGATTTCTCTGTTCATCTGAACACAGACTGGGACGCTGGCACAGAGCTGGGCTCCCTTTGTGACAGGTGTGTGTGTGTGTGTGTGTGTGTGTGTTTGTGTATTTGTGTTTCACTCCTCCTCCCCTCCCCCCGCTTTTGTTATTGTCACTAAACTGAAGTTCCAGAGGGAGGGGGTGAAAGACTAGAAGAGAAAACCCTTGGTCCAGAGTCAGTTAATCCCTCCCAGCCCCACCCGAGTCTGCAGGGCCATTGCCCCGAGAGAAGGCAGGTGCTGTTACCACTGTCACCCCTCCCCCGCCCGCCCATGGGTGCCTGCCAGGGCAGGGGGTGCTTCACCTTCCCCTCAGTCAGTGGGAGGAGGCCACAAGTCTGTGCCCTGGAGCCCTGGTCAGGTTTCCTTCTGGGCCACCACTGGCCACTCTGTGGGCAACACTGGCCCTGGTGGTTGTCCCAGTGTAGGGGAAGTTACAGGCACAGCCTGGTTCCTGGGAGGATTTTACACCACCGCACAGCCTGGCGGGAGTCGCATGGCTGGGTGCAGCATGAGCCTAAAGCTCTCTGTCTCTAAGGATACATCTACACTGCAGCTGGGCAGTGCAATTCCCCCCCTGAACAGACAGACACATGCTCAAGACAGGTTTCAGGGGGGTAGCCATGTTAGTCTGTATCAGCAAAAAGAACGAGGAGTATTTGTGGCACCTCAGAGACTAACAAATTTATTTGTGCATAAGCTTTCGTGGGCTAAAGCCCACTTCATCAGATGCATGCAGTGGATGCATGCATGCTTCCTACTGTATTTTCCACTGCATGCATCTGATGAAGTGGGCTTTAGCCCATGAAAGCTTATGCTCAGATACATTTGTTAGTCTCTAAGGTGCCACAAATATTCCTCGTTTTTTATGCTCAAGATAGTGCAATAAAAACAGCAATGTAGCGTGGGTAGCCGCTCGAGCTAGCTGCCCAAGTACATCCCCACCGTGATCCTGGCATGTAACCTGAGCTGATGCCTGGGCTACCAAAGCTACACGGCTGCGTTTAGCATGCTAGTTCCAGCAGAGCTAGCATGTCTGTCTGCCCCATGGGGAAGCTTGCAGTGGAGACGTATCCTTAGAGCGGTTTAAATGTTGCAGATCCCAGGGGCACAGAGACGTGGTGACCCTGCTCAGAATTCAATCCTGACATTGCACCAATGCTGGAGGCAATGAGGGTGGGTCACTCACATGCAAAATCATCAGGGCCAGGGACTGAACTGCTCCTTGGGAGATCCCCAGAGGTCCCTTACCCGGGACAGGTGTGGTTGGGAGATGGAGCCATTTTTTCCCACAGCAATTCATACTGCATTCAATGGCCTTGCCTGCACTGGCTTGTTTTCCTTAATATGTCCCATTCTATGGGAGTATCTAAATGCCCCAAGCAATTTGGGTGCCTGGTTGTGCCAGGCGCCGTACACACTATTAGTGAGGGACCGTCCCTGCTCTCGAGAGTGTATTAAATCTAAATAAGACCAGACAGCGCCACGGGTGCCAGCCATGGTGTGAAGATGGTATGAGCTGGCTGCTGGCACAGTGACATCTGACCCTGCTCAGAACCAGGGCAGATGAGGACTGTGGGGGAAATCCCTTCCCTTCTGGTGTATGTTAGGCTTGTTACCTCCTCCCCACTGTCCCGTAGTACTGTCACTGCATCCCACTCATTCGCTGTCTGGTTTGTTATCTCCCCTGTTCCCCAGACAGGGGGAGATGATGATGGGGAAGGTTCCCTCGTTCTCCCCCGGCTCCACAGTGAGCTCTGCTCTGCCCGGCTACGTCGCTCTCTGCCTCGCTCTACAGGTTCACAGGCTGGCGTCAGGTAGGAGCTCCGGCCTCCTCGCTGGGTTGGCTGCTGTTACTGGTCATCACCGACCATCTCACATCACTGCTTTGTCTTGTAAACCATGTCTGCTCAACCTGCCCATAACCAGCAACGTGGAGAAACCCCAGGGCACTGATGGGTCCCCAGTAGCCATGCTTGCTACCTATACGCAGTCTTGTCAAACCTAGCTACACACACACTGCTGCTCTGACTGGCGACTTCTAAGACATAGAACACGGTGAGCATTGTTATGGGGCTCACAAACTATTTAAAGGGACACTACCCAATTCCTTTACACTGCACTGCCGGACTGTATCAGTCACAGATCAGACTCTTCAGCCCCAAAGAATCATGACTCCCCAACTCTCTGGTTATGAGTGGAAAACACACAAGCCGTTCATACTGCACTAGGTACATCTGACTAGGACTGAGAGCTAAACCTTGTGTCTCAGTGAGGATGTGAGGATATTTGCTGTCTTCTTTATTCTGTGCCATTGGTGAAGGCCTTATAGTGACCCACTCCACCCCTGGGGCTGCCTGCACAGCTACTCCGGCATTTTAGTTCCCTCCTGCTGTGGTTTCCATCCTGCTAATTGAACCTGCTCTCTCTGTCTCTCCTGATGCTGAGTCTCTGCCCTGAGACCCCCCCTTTCTGTGCAGTTCCACAACGGCTGGTTCTCTGCCCAATGCTCTTTTCTATCTGCCTCCTCCCCTCTCTCTGTTATCTGAGCTCTAACTTTCCCTGCATAGTGAGGAGCTATTTTCACATCTTTACACCTTGCAGACCCTTGCACCATCCCTACACTAGTTGCAGAGGCCCCTGCACTTTAGCATCATGAAAGGTCCTTGTGTATCAGTGAACCAGACCCCCAATATCCATTATACCCAAGGTGTCCATGAGAAGTCAGAGCACTAATCAAAGAACATTTGGACAGTGTATAACACTCACACGGGTACTCTGTGTGACAGGAATTGCAACCACAAGTGGTATTTTGGGGACTATGAATATTCTGTGTGTCTTTGTGTCCCCTTTATAAATAGTATCTTATGTGCTATGTCAGCAATTCTCAAACTGTGGGTCACGACCCTGTTTTAATGAGATCTCCAGGGCTGGCATTAGACTTGCTGAGGGCCAAAGCCAAGCCCAAGCCCCACCAATCAGGGCCAGACCCTGAGCCCCACTGCCCGGGTCCAAAGCCGAAGCCCGAGGCCCACTGCCTGGGCTAAAGCCAAAGCCCAGTGGGTCCAGCCCTGGGTGGTGGGGCTCAGGTTACAGGCCCCCCTGACTGGAGCTGAAGCCCTTGGGCTTTCGCTTTGCCCCCTGCCAAGCTAGGATGGTGGGGCTTAGGCTTGGAATTTTCCCCCTTCTCCCCCTCTCCCCGCACCTGGGGTCATGTAGTAATTTTTGTTGTCAGAAGGGGATTGTGGTGCAGTGACGTTTGAGAGCCCCTGTGCTGTACGAGTCTTTGTGGGCTCAGGATTGTAAACTACATGGGGGAGGGTTTCCTCACCTTCTCCAGTATTTATGAACCATGGGGGGTAGTTACTGCTGGGATAGATAACAGCTCCAGAGAAGTACCACGCCCGGGGAAATTGCTTAAACTAGTTCAGGGTGGGTCCCAGAAGCCCAAGAGAACAAAGATTTTTGGTATAAACCCTCGATTTAAACTGGTCAGAGGCCAGGGATCATGGGCTACAAACTGACGTGATTTGTTAACCAAAAGAACAAACCCTAAGAGCAGGTCTACACTAGGGCGGGGATCGATCTAAGATATGCAACTTCAGCTACGTGAATAGCGTAGCTGAAGTCGAAGTATCTTAGATCGATTTACCTCGGGTCCTCACGGCGCGGGATCGATGTCCGCGGCTCCCCCGTTGACTCCGCTACCACAGCTCACTCCGGTGGAGTTCCAGAGTCAACGGGAGCGCGTTCGGGGATCGATTTATCGCGTCTAGACAAGACGCGATAAATCGATCCCCGACAGATCGATTACTACCCGCCGATCTGGTGAGTAGTTAGGACATACCCTGAGAGAAAGTTTTGAAAGACTTTGGATCCTACCAGTGAGTCCCATGTGCCAGATGAGAATCCTTTGGGATAAGTGTAACAAGTTCAGACCTTTGATTGGTTTATGCTACGTTTTCTGTCAGGCTTTTATCCTTCAGTGTTCTCTGCTTTGGAAGAGCTGTTTCATTACTGGTAGCCGCTGGCACACACTGTTCATAGCCCTGGGAGTGACAGCAAAACGCAGGTGCTGGTCTTTGGTCAGGCCTGCTGGGAAAACCAGTTAATTGAAGGGGGCTGCAGGCCTAAAACCCCAGTGCGGAGGGAGAGGGATGTGGGTCCCTGCCCAGGGAGAGGTGACAGCTGGAGGCCTGAGACCTAAGGGGACGTTCCTTGAGCAGACCACAGAGGGAGCCAGAGGTGCAGTTACCCCAAGCCTGTGACTCTCTGCACTCATGGACATGTCTTGGGCACTGCCTGGATATGGAATGTTCTCTTCTAAGTCAGGGCGTTCTCTTACTGTGTGTCTTACTACTGAGTTAATGCCATTACCAGTCACTCGCCAATTTAACTTCAATTTATCATTGTACATTTCACAGCAGAGTTCACAGTGACTGGACCTGATCATCCAATCACTGCCACCCTAGGGGGTGAGGCCATCCTGCCCTGCCACCTCTCCCCCAGGATGAGCGCTGAGAAGATGGAGGTGAGGTGGTTCCGATCCGAGTTCTCTGCAGTCGTGCACCTGTACCATTATGGGCAGGATCAGTACGGAGAGCAGATGCTGGAATATCGAGGAAGAACTGAGCTCCTGAAAGACAACATCACCAATGGGAGTGTTTCCCTGAAAATACGTGATATCCGACCCTCTGACAATGGACAATACAAGTGTTTTTTTCAGTCCAGTGCCTCTTATAAGGATGCTTTTTTGGAACTGCAGGTGGCAGGTCAGTGACTTGTTCTGATACTTTGAATCTTCAACAGGGTAATAAGTGGAGTCAGAGGGTTCATTGTGAGATGACACCTGATTTTTCTCATTATGGTAGGGGGGTAGCTCTGCTCTGGTTAAGGTTGATTCTAGTTTACTGTTTAGGGCTATTTTTTCTGTGGGTTCTAAAATCCAGACACATACTCAGATTCTCTTGAAAATTGCTGTGACTCATTGGACTCTGGGGTGGGGTTAATGAGCAAAATTTGAGGTCATTAGAGAAAGAGGTTAATGAGATACACAGACACCCCTGAAAAGCCAGATGATATTAGCATGTGGTTATTACAACATTTTTGTGCACACCTGGCACCAAACAATGGCTGATCCTCCCCATACTGATGCCACCAGCAGGGATTGATCTTGGCTGGTGTCTGGCACCCACAGGGTAACAGTGCTTGATGCACAGGGTCCAGTAGCCCTGTGCCTTGTCTAAGAGTGGGAGAGTTGAGGAATTCCCTCCAGGACAGATGAAGGCAGGTGGCCTGATGCCTGAAGGTGCTGCCAGACAAACCAGAAGGGAACAGGTGTAGCTAGTTCTGTGACAGTGATGTGAGGTTTAGATCAGATGCAGCAAACACCAGACGGCTGACAATCCCCATGGCAATAAGACACCTCTGTGCACTGCTACTGACACAGCCTACAGACCTCAGCACTGAAATGAGGCAAATGTGATCCCTCTCCTCACATCGCAGTGACAGCTCTGCCAGCCTGCTCGAATGAATCCCTCCACCAGTCACTACAGCGACTGCGAACACAAGGAAGGCAGTGGGAGTGATGACAGAGAGATGCTGGAAAACAAATCCAAGAAACACAACACAAGCAATGGCACCTTCTCACAGCCCTTCCTCATGCCTATGTATTACGGCACCACCCTCACTGAACCGTGCCCAGCGCCTGTTGCCAGCCCAGCTGGCAGAGTTAAGGTGGCAGGGCTGGGGCGCTGTGAGCCGTTACTTTGTATCTCTTGGGTTTCAGACGTTTAAGTTTAGCCGCTCTCTGCATTTTGGGAAGGCACAAGGCCCTGCCGGGCAACCGTCATTCTGCATTGATGAGTATTTGTTAGGAACTAATATGTAACTATAGACCCCCTGTGGCTGAGATGGAGTCTGCTCTGCAGAGCGGCTCCGGCCCGGAACAAGCAACAGAGTCCTGTGGCACCTTTATAGACTAACAGACGTATTGGAGCATTATGCAATAGGGTGTCCAGTTTGCATTATGCTCCAATACATCTGTTAGTCTATAAGGTGCCACAGGACTACTTGTTGCTTTTTACAGATCCAGACTAACATGGCTACCCCTCTTATACTTGCCAGGAACAGGCGCGCTCTGGAGCGCAGCAGGGTAACTCCCTTCCACCCCAGCCCACAAGTGATGTATCAGGGAGCATGCGGGGTCACGTGCTCACCCACATTTGCTGCCTGGGTTGTACTGAACATGCTTAATAATACCTCTGAAGCCAGCTGCCTTCACTCTGTGTCCCCCCCACAGCCGGCAGGCATGAGTCATCCCTGTCCCAGGGGCACCTCTTCGAAATCCTCTGGGATAAACGCACACACACCGGAATAGTACAACGAATATAGGAAGGGGAAATATTTATTTACAGAGGGATGAATATAGAAAAACAACGGGGAATATGGGGGTTGAGGATAAAACAGGCTGAGATCCAGCACGAGGCCCCAGTGGTACCACAACATAAAAGGGTAGATGCCAAGCACTGCGTCTGCCCAGGACTCCTGAACTCTGAGTCGAGTTCCAGCTCAGCAATGAGTCTTGGGTATCCTGGTCGTCTTTAGTGCCAGTGAACTCTCCCCAACAAACCCCTCTGGTGCCCTATTCTGCCACTCTCTGCAAAGCCACACAGAGCGACCACCTCCCCACTTACCTGGCTGCAGCCTCCCTCTTTATTCCCAATGCAAGATCACAGGCCCCAGTACTCAGTCCCCCATACAGCTCTGGGTGACAGGGATACTGGTTCCGGTTCCGGTTTGTGCTCAGGTAATTCTTTTCTGTCACAATGCTTCTCCTGGCTCCTGTCCTGGGTGTCCCCAGTCAGCTACTCTGTCCCTCCCGGGCTTCGGACAGGTTCTCAGCTGCTTCTCTTGTTAGGAGCTACAGACACACACGCCCTGTTTCTCTTCCTCTCTCCACCCTCCTCTCCATAGATGCCTACTCCATGGGTGCTCCAACTGCACTCGTGGACTTACATTTGACTATTAATTTAATGAGAAATGGGTTTTGATAACGATGTAATAAAATGTTTGGCTCATTACTGGGCACTGTAGGATTGTCACAAGTTCATTTATTTCTTCTGTAGGTTTGGGCTCTGCTCCTGCCATCTCTGTGGAGGGACATCAGGACGGAGGGATCCGGGTGGTGTGTCGATCAGCTGGATGGTACCCAGAGCCCAAGGCTCAGTGGAGAGACCTCCAGGGGAAGATCTTACAATCAGACTCTGCAAAAATATCCCCAGAGGCCAATGGCCTGTTTCAAGCAGAGATTGCCATTGTTCTAACAGAAGAGTCCAACCAGAAAGTGTCCTGCTGTGTCAGGAACCTCCTTCTCAACCAGGAGAGAGAGTCAGTGATTTCCATAGCAGGTCAGTGCCCATCCCAGCCGCACAGGGATAGACTGAGACGCTGCAGACATGGGCAGAGAGTCTTTATCTTTGTGTCTCTGGTTCATTGGCCTGAACCTTCAAGGTGCTGAGCACTTCTTGGAAAGTCCCGAGCAACCTCAGTTCTCTTTGAATGTGTCTGCACTGCAATTCAAAACCTGCAGTTGGCCCGTGCCAGCTCACTCGTTCTAAGGTGCTGTTAAGCTGTGGTGTAGACGTTTGGGCTTGGGCTGGAGACCAGGCTCTAGGTCACTGCAAGGTGAGAAGGTCTCAGAGCCTGAGCTTCAGCTTCAGCCAGAAAGTCTCCAGTGCAATTAAACAGCCCCTTAGCCTGAGCCCAGAGAGGCTGAGTCAGTTGGCAGGGGCCAGCTGCAGGTCCTAATTACAGTGTAGATGTACCCGTCGACTCCAGTAGGAGCTGAGGGTGTTTAGCATCTTGCAGGCTGGGATGCCATTGGCCAGATTTTCATAACAGCTCAGGACTCAGCAATCATCATCCTTCTCAGTGGGCTGGAGGAGGGAATGCTCCTTTGTGGTGGTGGTATAGTGAGGACTGTGTTGGAATTGCAACTATCACCTTACGAGTGGGGTGTTTCCAGGTCCTGTTTGCAGGCTAGAGGGCTCTGTAGGAAAGCATGTGAGCAGAATCAGGGCTTGTCGACAGGGACAGGGACAGAGCTGGGGTGTAAATCTGCCTCTCACTAGCTTGCTGTGCACTAACTGTCTGTGTGAGCCCTGCTATGTGCACTAACAATTCCGTAGTGCGCTTCGATCTACCCCACTTGGAAACGGGAACAGATCAATGTGCACAAGGAAAATTTTACTGCATGGCTGCAGAGTGCACACAGCCGGTTAGTGCACAGCAGGCTAGTGCAAGGTGGATTTACACCCCAGCCTGCCACACAGTAACTGTTCCTATATAGACAAGGCAACGTAAAGCAAGGTGGGATGATTTGTGCCCACTGCCTTAGGGAGCAGCCTTCCCCCGCACTCCCCCATCTCTGTTGTGGGTTCTTGCGTCTTAAGGTTCTGGATTCTAAGACATAAAATCCTGTAATGCTGCAACCTTCCAGCAAGAGTATTTATGTTTGTGTCTAACTTCTGTGTGTGCTGTGACCATCACAGTTCTCAGTGGGGGTGGGAGAGGGAATTCTCCTTTGCTCTCAGTGAGAGCTGTGGGGTGCCGAGTATTTATGAAAATCAGGCTAATTAAGTCATTTTTCCTGACTAGCACAAGAGAGCCTTGGCTATGGTCTGAGCATCGCTACTCAGATTACATCTGAAACTACCACATCTGTGTAACAGCTGCACTATGGGCCCCCTCCTGCACTTCAGACTCTGGCAAAACTCCCATTGCCCAAGTCAGAACTGAGGATCAGGCTGTAACTTGTATTCAGTTGCAGAAAAGTCCATCAGCACAGAGCTCCACAGCGAGGGTGACCCCGCTCACCCTGTGAATATGTTGTGGGTTTTCATTTCACAGTCACACAGTGGGCCTCATCCTTCCTTCCCTGCATAACCACGGGGCCGCCCAGAGGATTCTGGGGGCCTGGGGTCTTCGGCGGCGGGGGGCCCTTCCATTCCGGGACCCACCGCCGAAATGCCCCGAAGACCCGCAGCGGGGGCCCCCCGCCACCGAATTACCGCCGAAGCGGGTCCCGCCTCCAAAGTGCAGCCAGGTCTTCGGCGGTAATTTGGTAGCGGGGGGCCCCCGCCGCAGGTCTTTGGGGCACTTCAGTGGCAGGTCCCATAACGGAAGGGCCCCCCGCCGCCAAATTACTGCCGAAGACCCAGCTTCCGGAGCGGAAGGACCCTCCACCAGCAAAGACCGGGAGCGGAAGAAGCTCCGGAACCCACGAGAGTTTTCCGGGGCCCCCAGAGAGAGAGTAGGACCCCGCTCCAGGGGCCCCGAAAAACTCTCGTGGGGGCCCCTGCAGGGCTCGGGGCCTGGGGCAAATTGCCCCTCTTGCCCCCTCTTCTGGGCAGCCCTGCATAACGAAGTCGGAGCTTTGGGAGTGCTGGCAATAAAGGATCAGGCCCAAAATATTCAGAAGCAAAATCTGACCTAAGAGCAGCTCAAAACTATATAAAATCTGAAGTTTTTCTAAAAATTGGCAAATAACTTTGTTAATACTGAATGACTATTTCATCTATATAATAATAATAATAAGATGGTTGTGTTTGTAAAGCCCTGTTCATCTCAGATCTCAAAGTGCTGCACTGCTGACTAGCTTATGGGGGAGAACTGAGGACCTGGATTACCTCACTCCCCACCCTTAAATAGTATTTGCATAAGGCGGGAGTCCTTTGTTTCCTAGTTTGACCCCCACCCCAGCATCTCGTGGAAAAGTGCAGAATTCAAGCTGGGTTCTGGTATCAGGTGACATGGTCACATGCCTCTGTAGGGCCCCTGTAGCCATTCTTCACAGGCTGACCCACAGGTTCATGGGAAGACTAAGCTCTTTTATCGTCCATTGTCTCTTGCCGATGGGCCATCAGCACTGTCTGGTTTTTCCGTTGTTGTACCTGAAGTGTTAGCAGGGGTGTCACCCAAAGTAGTATAGTCGAAATACAGATACATAGTTAATATTCCTAACTTCAGATACAGACATGATACAGGCATACAAATTGGATCATCGCATTCAGTAAATCAGAACCTTTCCCAATCATATCTCACATGAGCCATCTTGCATTAAGTATATCTCAGTTATGTTTTCATAAAGAATATGGAATCCCAGGTGTAGCATAGTAGATCTGCACCCTACCCCCTCCTTACCCACAACAGCCCCCATCCCGTTCATTAACCATGCTCAGTAACCAGGCTAAAGCTTGGACTTTCATTAGCTGAATAATAAAGCACAAAAGAGCCACATCTCACCTTGAGATTCTTTTAACTAGTCACAGAGTCACCATTGTCACAGGGTCCTGCCTTCATTCTGTGCGTGTTTGCTCCCAAGTCAATGGCACTTTCTCTTGCAGAGCTGTTTTTCCCACGAGTCAATCCTGGGCTGGTGGCTCTGGGTGTGATCCTGGCTGTCCTGACTGTTCTCATTCTCCTGGCCAGTTACTGCATCTGGAGGCAGCACAGAGCAAAAGGTAAATTAACAAGAGGGAGGAATTTGATGTGTGATAGAGAGACAGTGAAAATCAAAACCAAAGGTAGAGAGATTGGGATTAAGGGCCTTTGATTCAGTGTTCCTCAGGAGAGTGCCACGCAGTGATCACAAAAGGCAGAAATGGTCCTTCAGTGATCTGTGTGTTTATAGGGAGCTGGGCTTTTCAGAGCTGCCTAAGGGGTCTGAATGCCCAATTTTTGTTTACAGTAATGGGCACCGAATGTGCAAACCCCCAAGGTAGCTGTGAAAGTCCCACCCAGAGGGTTTTCTCAACTGAAGTGCTGTGAACTGTAGGTAGAAATGTACCAGTGTCAGAAGAATTGGGAAGGGGAAATGTCTGTTATAGCGATTTCTCGTGGGGATGGAAGCAGGTAGTTCAGAGAAGCAGAGAGGAGCTGTGCTGTTTTCTTGTGCTTTGTACTTGTGAAAGTTGGAACTGGATGTTGCACCTTAGAACTGTAAAAGCAGGAAAGAATCCTGTGGCACCTTATAGACTAACAGACGTTTTGCAGCATGAGCTTTCGTGGGTGAAAGCTCATGCTGCAAAACGTCTGTTAGGGTATGGCTACACTTACAAGTTGCAGCGCTGGGAGTTACAGCGCTGGTCATGCAGCTGTGTAGGGGCCAGCGCTGGAGTGTGGCCACACTGACAGCTACCAGCGCTGCAGTGTGGCCACACTTGCAGCACTTTCCAGCGCTGTATTGAGAGGTGCATTGTGGGCAGCTATCCCACAGAACACCTCGTCCCGTTTTGGCGCCGTTTTGGCGCTGAGTATTGTGGGAAGGGGAAGGAAGTGTGTGGGTCATTCCGCTTCCTGTTCCAACGCCCCGTGGTGCATCGCTTCACATCCCAGCATTCTGTCTTTCCGGCAACGTTTGGCGCCATTGTGAGTGTCTTTCTGTTTTACTCTGTGGGAAATGGAGCCCGAGCTGCTGAGGACTGTGCTGATGAGTGTCGCCAGCACAACACGTTTGGCAGTCGAGCTATTCCTTCAGCTCCAAAGTGACAGCGAGGAGTCTGACGATGATATCGATATCGATTCTCCTGCCATGTGTGACACCAAAGTGCTTGTGGCATTCACAGAAATGCTCAGCACCGTTGAACGCCGCTTTTGGGCTCGGGAAACAAGCACTGAGTGGTGGGATCACATCGTCATGGAAGTCTGGGATGACGAGCAGTGGCTGCAGAACTTTCGTATGAGAAAAGCCACTTTCATGGGACTGTGTGCTGAGCTCGCCCCACTCTGCGCGCAAGGACACAAGATTGAGAGCTGCCCTGACGGTGGAAAAGCGGGTGGCTATTGCAATCTGGAAGCTGGCAAATCCAGACAGCTACCGGTCGGTCGGGAACCAGTTTGGAATGGGAAAGTCGACCGTTGGAATTGTTTTGATGCAAGTTTGCAAGGCAATTAATCGCATCCTGCTAAGAAAGACCGTGACTCTGGGGAGCGTGCAGGACATGGTGGATGGCTTTGCACAAATGGGTTTCCCTAACTGTGGAGGGGCAATAGATGGGACGCATATTCCTATTCTGGCCCCCCCCCCACCTGGCATCAGAGTACGTTAATCGAAAGGGGTATTTCTCTATGGTTCTCCAGGCGCTTGTGGATCACCGCGGGCGTTTCATTGACATTTACACAGGCTGGCCTGGAAAGGTGCATGATGCACGCATCTTTCGGAACAGTGGCCTGTTCAGGAAGATGCAGGCAGGGACTTTTTTCCCAGACAGGAAGATCACAGTAGGGGACGTCGAAATGCCCATTGTGATCCTTGGAGACCCCGCTTACCCGTTACTGCCTTGGCTCATGAAACCCTATACAGGGTGCCACAGGATTCTTTGCTGCTATACAGGGAAGCTTGACAGGAGCAAGGACCGGTTCAACTACAGGCTGAGCCGGTGCCGAATGACTGTGGAGTGTGCTTTTGGCCGTTTAAAGGCACGCTGGCGTTCCTTGTATGGGAAGCTAGACTTGGGGGAAAGCAGCATCCCCGCGGTTATATCCGCTTGCTGTACCCTCCATAATATTTGTGAAGGGAAGGGTGAAACATTCAGTCAGGCATGGACCACCGAGGTTCAAGTCCTGGAGGCTGAATATGCACAGCCAGAGAGCAGGGCTAATAGAGAGGCCCAGCACAGGGCTTCAAGGATTAGGGATGCCTTGAGGGAAGAATTTGAGGCTGAAAGCCAACAGTAATGTTTGCTGCCTTGCATGGGAGTGAATTGCACTGTTTACACTGTTATTCTATTATCCCTAAAATGATTTGCAGTGCCTCTTTCTTTACTGGGCTAAGGTATCTTTCACTATCTGCTATAATAAAGACTGTTTTCAAAGCCAAGAATTGTTTTATTGTAAAGAAAAAAAATTCCTTGACAGACAGACAGACACACAACATTTCATGAACACAAGAGGGAAGGGGTGTGGGTTGGTGAACTGTACAGTCACAAGTTTGCATATGTCCTGTCTGGAGTACTGTTTAACGATTCCTGCACTTCAGGGTGCATATACTGCATGGTTGTGGGGGTTGAGTGCAGAGGGTAAGGGTGGTAGGTTTCAGGGCTGGTTGGTGAAAGAACAGGTGTTGGAGGCAGCTGGTGGTGATAAGAAACTGAATGCTGGGGAAAGGCGGTTTGAGCTGACATTGGGGCACAAGGAAAACAGCTTTGGGACGGGGGGGGCTGTGGGGCAGCACGGGACTGCTCTGCCTGCATGGCTAAGATTGCCTTGAGACAGTCCGCTTGGCTCGACAGGATCTCTAGCAGCTGGTTTGTGCTTTTCTTCTTTGCCACAGCGTTTCTACGCCAATGTCTCTGGCGGATCATGCTTTCCTTCTCTCGCCACTCCTTCAGTTCCTTTCTCTCTGCAGCAGAGTGCTGAAGAACAGTCTTCAGCATCTCCTCTTTGCTCTTTCGGGGATTTCTTCTCAAATTTTGTAGCCTCTGTGCTGTGGAACATCTGCCACTCCAGGAGTCAAGGTCACTGTAGAAATGAAACATTTAACAGGGGCAGCATTGTATCCACTATCTCCAGACATGAATTGTTACACTGAGGGAGTTTGCACTTTAACATTCTTTTCCCACACGCATAACACGACAGAAGCCACGAAATGGTGAGTGAGGGGTGCTTATAGAAGGAGAAGTGGGGCTTGATTGATAGAGGGGGGCTGGTTGCTTCGGGTAATCTGGAGTGATAGAGGGGTTGAGTGAAGATGCAGCTGCAGGGGTGATCTTCACTATCTACCTATCTCTTCACTAAAGAGTCTCCCAACATTTTTCACAGGAGTTAATCCTGCAAGATATCTCCCTGCTGCGAGTCACTAGGAGACAGCGGGAGGCTCTTTTACAGCAATGTGGATTCCGCCCGGGACCCTACCCCCTTCCTCTCCAGAAACATTTCCACCCAGAAAATAAAAGCCGCTTACCGTTAACCCGCTCCTCTGCTTGTCGTTCTGCAACTGCTGGCTGCTGCGATTGGGTACTTTCCTCCTGGCTTGAGAAGAGATCCTGGCTGCATGCCCACTCTGGGGTGTCTTCCCCCATCCCAGTAGCTTCACTCGTGGTTTCCTCCCCTCCCCCCGCCTCCTCCTCCGCCGCCGCCGCCTCCGCCTCCTCCTCCTGTCCCCCAGCCTGCTCAGAAGTGTCCATCGTTATCCTGGGATTGGCAGTGGGGTCACCCCCAAGTATCTCGTCCATCTCCCTGTAAAAATGGCAGGTCGTGGGGGCAGATCCGGATCGGCGATTACACTCGCGGGCTTTGTAATAGGCACTCCGCAGCTCCTTAACTTTCACCCTGCATTGCAGTGCGTCCCGATCATGGCCCCTATCCAGCATGGCCCTTGATATCTGCTCAAAGATATCGTAATTCCTACGGCCGGAGCGCAGCTGTGCCTGCACTGATTCCTCCCCCCAAGCACTGATGAGGTCCAACAGCTCGCCATTGCTCCATGCTGGGGCTCGTTTGCCACGTGGAGGCATGGTCACCTGGAAAGATTAACTGATTGCACTCCACACCTGGCTGCAGCAAACAGGAAGGAGATTTTTAAAATTCCCGGGGCATTTAAAGGGCTGGTCACCTGAGGCAAGAGCAGTAGAGTGCAAACTGATGAGCAGAGTGGCTGAACAGGAATTCTGGGATAGCTCCTTATTCCCTGGAGGACAGGTAAAGCGCTGGTGAGTGTCCACACCTGCTGAGCAGCGCTGGATCCACCAGCGCTGCACTCCTTATACCCCTGCCGGGATGGGTTTTCAGCCAGCGCTGCAACCAGGGAGTTGCAGCGCTGGTTGTGCCCTGCAAGTGTGGACGGGGTGTAATTGCAGCGCTGGAAAGCCTCCACCAGCGCTGCAACTTGTAAGTGTAGCCAAGCCCTTAGTCTATAAGGTGCCACAGGATTCTTTGCTGCTTTTACAGATCCAGACTAACACGGCTACCCCTCTGATACTTGACACCTTAGAACTGTCACCTACACACTCTGTCGGCACCAGGTGTGAACTGGTTTAGTTCACAGCTTTATGTGGGCTGAGTCCACAGGATTGCTGTCAAGGCTGATTCCCCACTCTGGCACTTCGAGTGCAGCAGGTGGGGGCCCACAAGGACTCTAAAAATTAATACTGGCCACTCCAGGCTTGTATTAAACTCCCAAGGTTACAGCCTCTCTCTGACCTTGGATGGTAGATGCTGCCACCACCCAAATGCAAAACCGCTTGGAACCCAGGAAGGTGCACATGGGAATTCCTTCTTGTGGGGCACCCTCAAGCCCTTTCATCCCCCCCACCCCCGGGGAAGAGCTGAGAAAGGAAAATAAAGAAATCAGCTGTTGCCACTAGCTAACGAAAAAATCCTGTACATAAACCTCTTAAGACACAAAAATCCAAATCCTGTTCTGAAAAAAGGTAAATATTATTAAAAACAAAAAGGAAGAAAATACATCTGAAAACTCAGATTATTGCTAGATTTTAAAAGAGCAATTCCAAAAATTAAGCACCAAAAATAATTTTCTGGGTATTCAGTTTAAAGGTTACAAGCAACAAAAGCCTCTGGGGTTAGCACAGAGGAGTCCACAAGCCATAAGAAATAAACAAAATAAACCTAGTTGCATCTTCTTACACATTTTCTGATCTACTTACTTATCTGGGTTCCAAATAAGCAATTCTTAGGTATGATTCTGCTGATTTTCATCCCTGGCCTTCAGCTTCTCACAGCATCACTGCTGCCCTCTTCTCCGGAGAACAACAGACAGACAAAGGGAAGTTTTTTCCCAATTTTAAAAAGTTCTAGCCCTCCCATTGGCTCTTTGGGCCAGGTACCCACTCACTTCCCTTTACCTATGCGTGCAGTGAGACATTTTAACCCTTTACAGGTAAAGCAAGTAGAGAACAGGTACCAAGAGGGATTCTATAGCTAACTGGCTGGCTGGGTGTCCACTAAAGGGACCCCCCCCCCCATTTATCACAATTGTCAACCCCAAATGTTCAAAAATCATGAATCAGGCTCACCAACAATCAGGAGATTGGCTTTAAAATCACGGGATGATGTAAAAATAGTCGATGGGGGCTTCTTTTTATTTGCCTTCTGCTTGTTGAGCCTTTAGGGTGCACTGGAGAAACATTTTGAAACAAGGGCTAGAAGCATACTTTTTCTCTAAGAAGGAAGGCTGAAATCATCACATCTCCACTAGACTCCAGGAGCTGGGGGTTTAAGGAAAACAATAATTATCATGAGACTCATGACAAAATCATGAGAGTTGGCAGCACTGATTAGGTGACAGGGATTAACTCATTTTGAGTGGTGTATAGAATTTGTCTGTGGGCCTAGAGAGAATTCTGTTGGGCTCATTTCCAACCACTAAACCATCAGAACAATCAACTGTCACTGTCTTGTTCCCTGGGCCTTTCAGAGAATTCGCCGCACCAGCTGCCCTGGTGAGCTGGGGCTAGGATGCTGTAATAACACAAACACACTTAGGATTGGCACAGCTGAGTCTGACACGCTGCTCACACTGGGCACAAGATGCTCTCGCTTAGGCTGTGCTCAGCAGTGACTGGCAGACATGTTGCAACCTCCATTTCCAGCAGCGTTGGTACCCCAGGGCTGACGCACCACAGGGTCAAGCTCCCAGTGGGAAAGAGCTGAACTTAGAGGTGATGCCTGTAGGGGCCCATCCACACACCCCTCCCTGGCTCACGCTGACCTGAGCACCCAGCTAAAGAAAGGCCTCTCACCCCATTCTTAGCTGGGGCACCTCCCACTGAACCTGGCCGTACAGGGAGCTGTTCCCTTGTAACGTTAGGACCAGGAGGCAGGCACCATCCCCAAGATTAGAAGTTGGCCTGGGATGGGAGTGCAGGGACCTCCACAGACAGACCCATCTGTGTCTCTCCCTTTGTTCCTCTGTTTCATACCTACAGCAGAGCTGCATTAAACAATAGGAACTTCACCATAAACATGATGGAATGAAATCTCACCTCTCCCTCTTTTCTCCCCCTAGAGACGCTGCGATCTGAAATGGAGAGCGAGAAAGGTCAGTGTCTGGGCTAGTTACATTACCTGATGTAAGGGTTATTCCCAGAAATATGACAGGGGAATCTCACCTCTGCCCCTTTTCTCCCCCTAGAGATGCTGCGATCTGATCTGGAGAGTGAGAAAGGTCAGTGTCTGGGGCCAAGGGGGTAGGTTAAAGGTTATACGAGAATGTTACCCCAAAATGTGGCAGATGTAAAGATCGTCACAGTTAGGGATTCCCCCCTCACCTCTGGGGACCCGGCTGTGCCTGGAGGGCCCATAGGACGTGATGGCTCAGGCTGTGGCTACGGAGCTGTGTGGGCTGCAGCGCCTGCAGCGGGGACATGGCAGAGCAATGGGGAGCAGTGACGGGTGGGAAATCAGCAGAGCCCCTCCCTTCAGCCAGGGTTGTGGGGGAAGGTATTTGCACAGAGACAATTCCAGTGGGGAGGGAGGGGAGAGGGAGAGTAAGTGTGTTTGCTGGAGAAATTGCAAAACACCCGTGGGATGGAACAATTACAAATAACGTGCTGGTGTTTGAAGGGGTGATGGGCAATGTCTCCGTATTGGCACCAGAGCCCAAGCAGTGAGCTCAGGGCTGCTCACGCTGACACAGACGGGCTCTGAAGGGGAAGGGGCCATTTGTCCTAAAACCCCTTGGAAATTACAGACACAGCACCCTGAGGCCAGGCCTGAGTCACCCTAGCCTGGCCGGGCCGGAGACCAGAGTCATTGCTGGGGACTGAGACTTGTCCAGCATTTAACACAATTCCTCACATGGGATCCCCCCGTGTTCTGGCCTTTCCACGGCCATGTAATGAGGGAAGGGGCAGGATTTCACTGTGTGTGTGTGTGTGTGTGTGTGTGTGTGTGTTTGTTTGTTTGTTTGTTTGTTTGTTTTCTGGTATCCAGGACCAGGAGGCATTTCATACTTGGAGGAAGGGAGGGAGAATGTATCTCCTCTCCCTATTTTAGCAGGCACAGAGCTCACACTGTATTTGGATGGTGCAGGGAGGGGCCTGTATTCACTGTTCCTCACCACAGCAACCCTTGATGACAGGTAGCTGCCCCAGTGCCCTCTGCCATTGCCCCACTGCCGCCCTCCCCGGTACCCGTCCTCATCCAGCTGTGAGGGAGAAGCACAGAAGTTGGATGTTTCTGCTAAAATGATCAGTAGTGAGATAATTGCAAATGGTGATAATTAAATTATCATTGATCAGGCCTTAATGTCAGCCTCCCAATCCCACTGTGCTGAGTGTGAACAGCAAACAGCGCTGCCTGCAGACTCAGGCAGATCTCAGTGGGCTGGAGCACTGCTTACACTGAGATCACTTGCTCAGTTATGCCTTCATACCCATAAAAGCTGGGCACATTTTAATAAATGGAGGATGAGATTTTCACCCACACTTCAACCTCTTTATGGTCAGTAAAAGGACCAGAGCAGCATTAAAGGGCTCCAGAAGGCCTGGATCCAGGTGCGGGAGGATTCCTCCAGTGCAGACACTGCAGTGAACAGCTACAGGCTGCCCTCTGAGGACCCACTCACAACCCCTATTTTAGGTGTGTGGGAGATGGGTCTGGGAACAAGAGGGTGGTGTCAGGAGAGGGGCCCAGGGCACAGTGTTGCAGAGATCCTGGGCTGTGCTGCTGCCCTTCACCTAGGGAAAGGCTGCTGTAACTAAAGGCACAAGATAAGCCAGAAAAACTCACTCCCATTACAGGATAACAGCGCTGACATGGGGTGTTATACCCGTGTAACAAGAGCAGTTTAAATTCCCACCTTACCATGTACTGGTGTAACCTTCCTATGCAGACAAGCCCTGAGTTACAGCGGGGGCTGCTTTGGCTTCCAGAGCAGCCAGGATCAGGGGGATGCAATGTGGGCTTAGCCCTCCTGTGCCCCTGGGCTCCTGGTTCTGAGCACAGAATCTCACCCTGAGAGTTTAGATCACGGAGCACAATGATGTGGCAATTCTGTAACTAGAGGGTTGCTTACTTCATTGCTTACATAGGCCCAGGGCTGCATCCAGCTGGTCTCACCGCAGCCCCGCAACCTTCAAATGGGTCCCTTCCCCCCAACACACACTGTAGCTATAACCCTACTGATTTTTGAGAAAAGCAGAAAACTGGAAAAAACTAATTTCCACTAAAATCAGGCTTTTCCGATTTCCCCCCATATCCGTAGGGTTCTGAGCAGGGTGGGGAGGGGAGGGGCCACGCTGGAATAGGGGTGTAAGGAGTCCAGCTGGCAGGGGCTGGTTGAAGGGGAGGCGAGAAGCCCAACGGGGGAGAGGGTGACTGGAGTGGAATGAGGAGCCTGTTAACCCTAACTCTGACCTCACCCTCACCTGAAACCCTTAGCCCACCTTAATTGCTCACTCTCGTTATAGCTGGTATAGCAACACCCATTTTTTCATGTTCTCTGTATATATATATATATCTTCCCACTGTATTTTCCATTGCATGCATCTGATGAATTGGGTTTTAGCCCATGAAAGCTTATGCCCAAATAAATTTGTTAGTCTCTAAGGTGCCACAAGGACTCCTCGTTTTTGTTTTTGTTTTCCTCTCACCCTGTATCTTGAGGGAATCGGGCTGTTACAAATGTCCAGATTTCTTGAAAATCAGGAGGGTTCCACCCACTGATGCCTAGAACACGCCGGAGCTGAAGGGTCGTGGTTTTCAAAAGTTCTCCCATTACAGACAGACAGAAATGCCACCGAGTTCCGTGTGGGGCCTCCCTTCACTCAGCCAGAGAGGAAAGGAGATGGCCATTTACTCAGTGTTTTGCCTGCACTTGGCCTTGTGTCCCCAGTATAACGTGGGCAGTGGGAATAGCTAGAGGCAGAGCCCCTGTGTGTTCTACTTTCTACCAGCAGAAAAATGATTCCAATGAGTTTGCAATACTTACAGATAAATCTTCTGTCTTGTAACCCACCTCTCCTGTTATTCACTTCCAGCGGCGCATCGTGCAGAGAAAGGTGAGGTCCCTTTGTTCATTTCACTGGGGACGGGAGGGGGAATCTCAGACTTTACAACAAGGTTCATAGCCCCTCTGGGCAGCTCTTAGAGCTCACTGTGAACAGAAAGTCAGTCTGGTTTGTGCGGTGCACAGAGAAGCTCGGCCCCTCGGCCTTCGTACTCAGGACACGGAGCGAACAGACCCAAACCCCACTCACTGAATTCCCACGGGTTTGTTGCTCCCACACAGCCGGGGGCGGGAGCAGGTTTGGCATCACTCTGCCTGTAGCCAGCGCTGTGCCCAGGCTGTTGTAGTTCACCTCCGTGTCCAGAGGGATATAGTGGTTGATGATGTCATCATGCTACTTGTGACAGTGTCACTCTGCCTGTCTTCTCTCCTGTGCTGATTGGCTGACAGCTCCAACCCCCTCTCACCCGGTCCTGTCACCCCAATCTCACTCCACCCCCTGCTCCCCCTCTCTCCCACACAGCACAGTGTGACTGTTAAATGGTGGCACTGATGTGGCATTTGCACTATCGCTCTGCTCACTCTGCTTGTGCGTTCTGCCCCTTCCCCAGCCCTGTGCCTGTCTTGTCCGGTTAGACTGTGAGCTCTTCACGGGAGGGGTTGGTGACTCCTATGTGCTTTAAGGTCTTTTTGACTCGCTTCTCTTCTGCAAGATAATGTGACACTGACTCATTTCTCCTTGTTTTATTTTTAGATAAACTCCAGGCTGAGCTCAGTAAGTTCCATTCCCCGCAGTATCACCCTGTGTGACATTGTCTCCTGCTCAGTGTGTCTGTGTTCAGGGGAGTTCTCACCCCTCTGTCTGTGTTTGGTTGCAGGGTGGAGACGCGCCCAGCTCTACTCAGGTACTGTACATACCACTAGTGTTTTATCCATGATGACACCCACCTCCCCCTGGGAGCTCTCTGCTCCTTTCCCTGCACAGAGCATTTTCCTATGACATTCAATGGGCTGAAAACAGCAATGTCACTGGGGGTGGATGGAAAGGGGCAGACAAAACCCAGGTTTATTGCAGAGCAGGGACCTGCCCCTTTGGGAAAGGGTTGATTGGTGAGGAAATGCTGCCCCCTGGTGTCACCTTTCCAGGGCGGTACCTGGGCTCTGCAGGATGGACATTCTTATCTGGCCATCATTTTTTTTTTTTTTTTTTTTTTAGGATAGTTATTACTTTATTTGAGAAACTGTGGTATAGAAACAGGTCAGCTTCTGTTAGCCTCTCCACCTCCCCCAAGCTTCAGATACACAGTAGAGGAATGGGGAAGACAGATGGAACAGAACTGGCTTCTCGCTGCAGGCTGCAGGGCTGAGTGATGGTTGAACTGAACTTCCAAGCTCTCTCTTCCCAGCAGCAGGCTCAGACTGGGCTTTAGCCACAATTTCCTTCCAGCGTAACAGGCCCAGACAGGAGCTGTTCAGTGTCTCCATGGATCTGGGGTAAGGAAGGCCCTGTCCCCACTACAAGGGCAGACAGGTTTTTATAACCAGCTTGTGACACTCCCCTGACCCAGTTGCAACAAATTGTGCCCACGCGGCAGCTTTTCTGCCTCACAGCCGTGGCTGAGCTCTGTGTGTGCATAGGTGCTGACTTTTGGTTTTGCCGGCGGGTGCCCCATCTTGGCTCCGCCCCCTTCCCCATGGTCCTGCCCTCACTCTACCCCACTCCATCTCTTCCTGCCCCCACTCGGCCTCCTCCCCTTAGATCCTCTCCCCTGAGCATCTCCTGCCCACTGCTCACTCCTTTCTGCTCCCTCCTGCCTTGAAGGCGAGGTCTGTGTGTTGGGGGGGGGGGGGGGCGTTCAGCCTCCCTCAAAACTGACAATTTTCAGCATATTTATACACTTCCTTCATATTCTTTTATTGAATGTGTGTCTGTCACTGGTATCACAGCAATGTCATTATTCAAACAGTAACGAACTACAGCATTACATTTCCATGAATTCCAGTGTGTTAAACTCATTACACTCAGCTACATGCTGTCTTCACTGACACCCCTGTGTAAAGACACTGTGTTCACGCTGTGCCTCACCCCGGCTTAGCTCCTGGTTGGGAGCTGAAGGCCAGGGATGGCTGTGGGAAGAAGGTGGATGGGAGGCACAAGCAGTGGGGAGTCTTTCCCTGCTCCCTTCTTCTGTTCTCCACTTCCTTCCTATCACTCTCCCGGCCCCTTTCCCTCCCTCTTGTTTCTTCTGTAACTCCTTGCTCCCTCCCCTTCCTGATGTTTCCCCCTTCTTGCTTCCCACCTGTGTCCTTTTACCCATCTCTCTCTGCTCCCCACCTCCTGGGGGCTCTGTCCACACACTCAAAGCAGCAGAGGCGGTTCCCCCTCCTCGGGTAGGAAGGGTGGCCTAGTGGTTAAGGCACAGGCCTGGGGCTCAGGTGTCCTGGGTTTGGTTCTCTGCTCTGCCACTGACTCCCTGCTTAGCCTTGGGAAAGTCACTTCACCTCTGGGTGCCCTAGATCCCACTTGCCACATGGGGCTAATCGTGACCCTGCCTCCGAGGCTGAATCCCTTCATGGCTGTGTGGTGAGGGGGGAAATGGAGATACCAAGGTGGGTAGATTTGGCTGAATTTCTCCATAGCTGGAGAGTGAGAGCCAGCTCCGCACAGAGGGCACGGGAGAGAGAGGGGCTCAGGCCAGCTCCACACAGAGTGGGGTCGGGGCTTCAGCCTTGCAGCTTCTGCCGCTAGGGTGGCTGGGGCTCCCGACCCAGAGACTTCAGCCCCACATGTTCTGCCAGGGTCCAGGGCTTCTCCTCCCCCCTATCCCCGCACCGTGGCTTCTGCCCCACCCACCCTCTGCTCCCTGGTGCTGCCCCTCCTCTGCCGTTCCTCTCCTCACCCCACTCTATCCCAACATCAGCCCCTCCCCTCTCTCTGTTCTGCCCTCCAGTGACCACCCCTGCCCTAGCCAGCTCCTCTCCCACAGGTTCCTGCCTCACTCTGTCCCCCTGGCACCTGCCCATTTCCTTCCCAACCCCCATGCTCCTGGTGTCTGCCCTACTCCTCATCCCCCCACCCTTGGCACCTGTCCCTCCTCTTGACTCTGATCTGCCCCTCTGGAGTCCACCCCTCTTCTCATTTCCTCTGCCCCTTGGCTGCCGCCCCATTCCCTTACACCCCTTTGCCCCCTGCTACCCCCGCTTCCTTTGCTTCCCTGTGCTCCCTGGGGTCTGTCTCCTTCTTCTTGATGCCCATCCCTCCCCTTGCCCCTGGAACCTGCCCTCCCCTCGCCATCCCTCTGCTCCCCACCTTCCTGTCGTTCCCCTCAAGTTTTCTCTCATGGGCGGACAGGGCCCTGACTCTCCTTAAAGGGCAAGACTCCCCCTTCTTCCCCCCACGCCTAGCAATTAATGGGGACGCAGATTAATTTACCTTTGATCCCAGTGACCAGCCCCTGCCCCCGGCCCTGACTCTGTGACTCTCTCCCCAGTGGACGTGACTCTGGATCCAGACACGGCAAATCCCAAACTCATCCTGTCTGAGGATCGGAAACGTGTGAGATGTGGACATACACGACAGGATCTGCCCAACAACCCTGAGAGATTTGATCCTTGTCCCTCCGTCCTGGGCGTTCAGGGGTTCGCGGGTGGGAGGCATTACTGGGAGGTGGAGGTGGGAGACAAGACGAGATGGGATCTGGGGGTTTGTAGGGAATCTGTGAGCAGGAAGGGATGGATCACAGCCACACCTGAGGATGGATTCTGGGTCATGTGGCTGAGGGAGGAGGAATACAAGGCCCTCACCTCCCCCTTGACCCCCCTCCCCGTGAGCGTCAGACCCAGCCGGGTGGGGATTTTCCTGGACTATGAGGCGGGCGAGGTCTCGTTTTACAATGTGACTGACAGGTCCCATCTCTTCACTTTCACTGGCACCTTCTCCGGGAAGCTCCGCCCTTATTTCTATCCTGGTGTCAACACCTGGGGTACAAATGCGGATCCCCTGAAAATCTGCCCGGTCCCAGCTCAGACTGAAGGGAATCTCTGTCCCTGACTGTGACACCCACGGCACAGACTGGCCCCTTCCAGCCCTGCTGCTCTTCCCACCCTCCCCTCTGCCAGTGGTGGGGGCCAGTTACTGCAGCAACTGGACTTTCTGTGCTGACCGGACGTTGCCAGTTTCCCTTTTCAACTGGAGCCTCCAGTCAAAAACCAGACACCTGGGAACCCCCAGCCCCCACCTTTTCCATCCCCTTCCCCAAGGGTAGCAGATGGTGGGGGATGGGGTCTTTCACTCCTGTCAGAATTTTCTACCCCTGAACAGAGTCTGAGGGGAGGCACATCCAGGGGCGGCTCTAGAAATTAGGCTGCCCCAAGCAGCGCGGTGCGCTGCGCCGCCCTTCCTCGGTCCCGCGGCGGGTCCCCTCTTCCCGCGGCTCCGGTTGAGCTCCCGTGGCAGGTCCATCGGAGCCCTGGGACGAGCGGACCTGCCGCAGGCATGACTGCGGGAGCTCCACCGGAGCCGCGGGAACAGCGAACCTCCCGCGGGCACGGCTGCGGACGGTTCGCGGGTCCGGCGGCTCCGCTTGAGCTGCCGCAGTCATGCCTGCGGGAGGTCCAGCCGAGCCGCGGGACGAGCCCCCCTCCGCAGTCATGCCTGCGGCAGGTCCGGTCGTCCGCGGCTCCGGTGGACCTCCCGCAGACATAACTGCGGCAGGTCCACCGGCCCAGCCTGCCGCCCCCTAGATTTGGCCGCCCTAGGCAACAGCTTGGTTTGCTGGTGCCTAGAGCCGCCCCTGGGCACATCACATGGCATGGCTAGGACTCCTTTTTGTTTTAACCGTGATGTGTTATGAACATTTTCAATGTCATAATTCAGTTTTGAAGATTTATTCAAAATATGCCATTCATAGCATGTGCCCTACACTTACCTTGATTATTTGAAAATAAATACCCTAAAATTATCTTTTGATGGATTTATTTGTGGTTTTTATCTAGTCTGCTTGTGTCTAGGTGGCATGGGCTGCTGAAACTATTTTTCCTAGATAATTTCCCCCTAAACTTTCTTTCAGAAATATCTGTGTTTCTTTCCCTATTTCTCACTGACTTATGTGTAATTACTGTGGTTTCTTATCCAGTCTTATTGTGTTATTACATGGGGAAAAATGTTGGCAAATAGATTAATATACAACATGGTTTTTACTGTCTGACAAGACACAAAAATGTGTTGTCACTCACAATTTACAGCATGAAGTGTCATGAAGAGATTGCAGGCAATGTTCATTTTTAAATTTCTAACTCTGAATGGGCTCCCCCATCAGTTCCTGCAACCCCTGGCTGGCAGACCTCTGTGTGAATTAAGCAGCATGCAGTCTGCTAGGGAACTTCCATTCTGTCTCTTTATGACTTTTTATGGTGCATCACAACATAGCAGCAGTTACAAGGAGCCCCCTTCCTGCTCCAATTGAGAATTTTATACAGCTGCTTTCTTCTCTGTGCTGAGCTAGTGACCGCATCAGGCTCCCTACAGGTGCAAGTGATCCCCTCTGCCCTTCCAAACCCAAACTGCTCAATCCCTCCTCCTCTAACTGCACCCGGTGCCCTGGGTGTTCTCAGTTCTTCAGGGTCAGGTGAGCATTACCTCATCGCAGTCCCAAACTGACCAAATGAAAGGGGGTGACTCAATCCAGAGTCCAACAGATCCTTTGTTATTGCCTAGACCAGTGTCCTTTGTTCCTGTGAGGCTGGGCTGGGTTTGTCCCATACATGCCCTGATGAGGTGTGAACTGCCCCTCTGCTTTGGGGGAGCTTTTGCCTGGGCTTGCTTTAAGCCACAAGGACACATTTTCAGCCTCATAATTATATATACATGAAATTACAACCCATAACATTACTATAACATTACCATAACAACAATGCTCAGTATACCATGAGCTTTCCAAAGTCACCCGACATGACAAACTTTTCATTAGATACCCCACAATCATATTATAAGGATGAACATGAGGATGTAGGGTGTTCCCATGAGGTACAGAACATCGCAGTGGGTTCTATAATGGTGGATGTCTCCACACAGTCAGAATCTAACTTTTGGTGTTTTTCAGAAGTAAATAAATACAGGGCAAACTTCTGCACCTGAAAACTTGCATAAATACACTGTTGAGTAGGTTATTAAATTGGCCTTTGGTGCATATTTTTTATTTGTTCACTTAATGGCCATGATTTTGTATTCAGTATGCCATATTTTGGTGTGTTTACTAGCTTGAGTTGTTAGAAAGGATGATAAAATACATGTACTCCAAGGGCAGTGTTAATCTTCTTATTTGATTTCATATTAAATAACCATCTTAAGCTGGGCACCTTAATTTTCCCTTGTTTTAATATTCATCTTCTTCCATACCTATGAACTGTTTAAAAGTATATATTATATCTAGGTTTTTTTATTTGTAGTGGTGGCACACATTACCTCAATATTGGTGCTGCACATAACAAAATTCATTCCGCAGATTGGTGGAAAATATTGGAGGGAACATTGCTGGGAACCCTCTTTTATATTATCATTTTGACTAGATGTGTATGTGCATGAAGGTTTCACTCTGTGTATGTGCATGAAGGTTTCACTCCTCTTTTTCCTTATCTATATTTCCACACCCCATAAATATTGGAGGGCCCCATTGTGTGCAGTTCCTCTTATTTTCATTAGCATCGATGCATAATATGTACGCTGGAGCCAGGACATGTGTTATAAACAATGTTACAATAAGGGATCTCATGTCATGAACAGTACATTGCGTTCCATTTTCTGTAACATCACCTGTTGGCACATCTTTCCAGTAGTCTTGTGACATTACGGGCATAGGGTCATTCTTTGGTCACTTGCTTACATCCGGCATTCTTAAGCCTATGGCCTCATATAGCTAAGTTGAAATCTTACAGGCCTCGGCCTAGGCCTTGCGTTTCCGCTGTGCTTTACTTATATCCCTAATGCATACTGATCACTCCTGAATATTTATCAATCTTGTACTTCTATTATCTTACAACTGAAATCTATTTAGTGTATATTCATTATATGTAACATAGTATATGAGTTAATCATAACATCACACAGCACAACAATAGATAGATAATAAAATGAACTAATTGGCTACGGAAGCCAGAAGGACCATGCGGACTATCTAGTCTGACCTGTATAACAGATTAGAGAATTTCCCCTCATAATTCCTGCACTGAGCCCATACATTCTTGTTGAGCCACAGCAAATCTTTTTAGAGAGACTCCGCTCCTTATCTAAACACTTCAGACTTTAAAGCCAGAAGGGACCATCATGATCTTCTAGTCTGATCTCCTGCACATTGCAGGTCACAGAACTATACCACTCACTCCTAATACACCCAGACCTCTGCTGAGGTACTGAGGTCCTCAAATCATGATTTAAAGACTTCAACTGATAGAGAATCCACCATTTACACTAGTCCAGCAGTTCTCAAACTATGGGTCACGACCCCAAAGTGGGTAGCGACCCCCTTTGAATGGGGTCGCCAGGTCTGGCTTAGGCTTGCTGGGGCCTAGGGCTGAAGCCGAAACCCCACTGCCAAAGCCTGAGGGCTTCAGCCCTGGGCCACAGAACTCAGGTTGGCCCCCCCTGCCCAGAGCGGTGGGACTTGGGCTTTCCCCCCCCCCACACACACACACACATCCAAGGCAGTGGGGCTGGAGCTGGGTCAGGCTTCAGTCCCCCACTCCTGAAGTCAAGAAGTAATTTTTGTTGTCAGCAGGGGGTCGCAGTGCAATGGAGTGTGAGAATCCCTGCACTAGTCTAAACCTGAAAGTGATCCATGCCCCAAGCTGCAGAGGAAGGTGAAAAACTCCTATTCTGACCCAGGGGAAAATTCCTTCCTGTACCCAAATATGGTGATGACTTATACCTTGAGCAAGACCCACCAGCCAGACACCTGGGAAAAAATTCTCCGTAGTAACTCGGAGCCCTCCCCATCTAGTGTCCCATCACCAGCCATTGGAGATACTTGCTGCTAGCACTTACAGATTGGATACATGTCATTTTAGGCAATCACATTATACCATCCATACACTTCTCAAACTCGGTCTTGAAGCCATTTAGGTTTTTTTCCCCCACTGTTCTCCCTGGAAGGCTCTTCCGGAACTTCACTCCTCTGATGGTTAGAAACCTTCCAAGCCTAAACTTATTGATGGACATTTCTTCTTGTGTCCACATGTGCACTTAACTTAAATAACTCCTCTCTCTCCCTGGTAATTACCCTCTGATATATTTATAGAGAGCAAACATATCTCCCCTCAGCCTTCTTTTGATTAGGCTAAACAAGCCAAGCTCTTTGAGTCTCCTCTCATAAGGTAGGTTTTCCATTTCTCTGATCATTCTAGCAGCCTTTCTCTGCACCTGTCCCAGTTTGAGGTCATCTTTCTTAAACATGGGAGACCAAAATTGCTCACAGTATTCCAACCCTGGGTTTAGCAGGCCAATGCTCAAACCACTGAGTTATCCCTCTGCCTTATGTCTGACGGGCACCAGATGAAGGACCCTGGTGGCGGTAGAGCACCCACCGAAATGCCACCAAATTTCTGCGGCGTTTCGGTGGCGACACCTCTTGATGATGTCACTTCTCGGCGGCAAGTGGCATCATCGAGCGACGTCGCCACCGAATTTCTGCAGCGTTTCGGCGGCGACGCCTCTCAGTGATGCCACTTGCCACAGACAAGTGACGTCATCAAGAGGTGTCGCCGCCAAAACGCCGCAGAAATTCAGGCACCGTGTTGGGGACCCCTGTGTTACAGTGACCTAAGCTGTCAGGGCTGATTTTTCTGCAGAAGATGGGGGCTCACAAGGACTTTAAAAAATTAATACTGGCCACTTTAGGCTTGTATTAAACTTCCAAGGTTACAGCCTTTTTCTGAACTTGGATTGGTAGATGCTGCCACCACCCAAGTGCAGAAACCCTTTGAGAGGCCAGGAAGGCTCACTTGGGAATTCCTTCCTGTGGGGTACCTTAAGCCCTCCCCCCCGCCCCGGGGGAAGAGCTGAGAGAGAAAAGTGGGGGGGGGAAGGAAACCAGCTGGTGGCAACAGCTAATTAAACACGCACAAGCCTTTTAAGACACACAAATTCAATTTTGTTCTTAAAAAAGGTAAATTTTATTAATAAACAAAAAAAGAAAAAGGAAAGCTGGGAATTCAGGCTTTTTGTTAGAAGGAAAAAAAACTACAAGGATTAAGCTTTCAGAATAGCTTTTTTGAGGTCCAGTTTAAAGGTTACAAGCAAAACAAAAGCACCTGGGGTTAGCACAGAGGAATCCACAAGTCATAAAGAAATAAAAGGGATAAACCTAAGTGCATTTTTCTAGACATTTCCTGGTTTACTTACATATCTGGGGTTTTAGATGAGTAGTTTTTAGGTATGATACTGATGATTTTTTTTATACCCGGCCCAAGCTTCTCACAGCATCACTGCTCCCTGTCTGCCTTTCCCCGAGAACAACAACAGACAGGCAAAAGGGGAGTCTTCTTTTAATTTTAAAAAGTTTTAGCTTCCCCATTGGCTCTTTTGGCCAGGTGCCCACTCACTTCCTTTTACCCATGCATGCAGTCAGACTTTTTAACCCTTTAGAGGTAGAGCAATTAGAGAACAGCCACTAAGAAGGATTTTATAGCTGCTGGCTGTCTGGGAGTCTATAAAAGGGACCCCCCATCCCTTCATTTATCACATAAGCACTGTCCAGAGCAGCCACTATGTCAGCAGGAGGTGCTGTCCCGTCAACACAGCTTCCCCCTCTCGCAGAGGTGGAGTAGTTCTGCCGACAGGAGAGCTCACAGAGCATCTTCACCAGACGCGGTGCTTCTAGTGCAGACTAGCCCTGACTGGGCGGAGTTGTTTAACTCTGCCACATTTCACCATGTCTCCTGCCTCAGCTCCTTCCTTCTGGCTACAGCCACCTTCTTTCTCAACCCTCACCTCCCTGACAACTTCACTGCCCAGCAGGGGCATCTCTAGGATTTCCGCCACCCCGAGCAGGGCGGCACGCCGTGGGGGGGGGGGCGCTCTGGCGGTCGCCAGTCCTGCGGCTCCGGTGGACCTCCCGCAGACGTGCCTACGGATGCTCCACCGCAGCCGCAGGACCAGAGGACCTTCTGCAGGCATGCCGGCAGGAGGTCCACCGGAGCCGCCTGCTGCCCTTCCGGGGGACGCCACCCCAAGCGCACACTTGGCGTGCTGGGGTCTGGAGCCGGCCCTGCTGCCCAGAGACAAAGGGGAAACCCAACTGGGGCTGCTTCGTAGTCCTTCTGCACCCCCTGTGCCCTTCCCTCCACTTTGGCCCATGCTGCAGATCTGGACTGGAGCTGAGGGCAGAGCTGGGGCAGGAGATTTAACAAGTCAGCCGCCTCCCAGGGGCTGTGAGATCTAAGGCTCCTGGGGGCCGTTGGTGCAGAGTCACTTTCCTGCCCGGCCCCAGCCCTTTCCCCCAGGTCTCTCTCCTCACCTGCAGGCTCCAGCTCAGGGGCTGGTGTCGGCAGAGCCTGGTGCTGCCCCAGGGGGCTCGTTTGAGTACCTACAGAAAGTCCCCCCTGGTGGAGGCAGGGGAATGAGGGAGTAGGCAGTCAGAATCAGGGAGAAGGTGCAGGAACTGGGGTTAGGATAGGGGGAGATGCTCTGCCAGACAGGGGCAGAGGGGGGAAAACTCTGGGATAGCGAGGGGCAGAGAGATAAAAGTTACCATAACGGGATGAGCCCTCTGCTGCAGTGGATGCCAAAATAGGACATGGGTGGCAAAGAGGCTTGTGTTCATTGCTGGCCCATCTCAGCACCCCCTCCACAGGGCTGTGGTGCTAAAGCCCATTACCATATATGTCTTTGTTACATAAAATAATTCATTGCCACTTTATGTGGGTCTTATCTGCTGTTCTCATTGCCTGAAAATAACTCTACTTCCTATAAACCACTGCAAATGCAATTTCACTCCATTTATTTATTTATTTTTAATTCACTTTTAAAAGTAGGTTTTTGGTTATTCCTGTTTTCCTTAGCACACCTTGGTCAGCATGGTGCACATGGATGTCATTGTGTTGCTTAGTGTATGGTTCTAATAATAAATAATCACAGAAAATAGTAATTGACGCTAGAATTTAAGCAATCACTTACCTTTTTTCTATGTTCTTACCAGGATTTTGTAATTTACCATTGTTTTTTCACAATTTTTGTTCTTTTCATTTCTCCTCTAGCACAATGGTGACAAAGTGGAGAGGCCGTGGCTTATGTACTCAAAATCCCAGAATGCTGCATACTGTTTTTGTTGCAAACTCTTCCAGTCTAATATTTCAGCCACATTGGGTTCTACAGGAACAAAGGACTGGAAAAATCTGGCTAGCAATCTGGCATGCCATGAGAAGGCAGGAAATCACCAGAGAGCAGGTCCATAGGTAGAAGAGCTTGAGATGAGACTAAGGTTAAAAGCCACCATAGATGATCAGCATCAAGAGAAGATTGCATCAGAGTCTCTTTACTGGCAAAATGTTCTGAAAAAGGCTCATTGCCATTGTGAGAATGCTTGCTACCCAAAACCTAGCACTGCGTGGCACTTCAGATCAGCTGTATGTGCCAAAGAATGGAAACTTCCTTCAAATTGTGGAGCTGATGGCTGAGTTTGATGCTGTACTCCAGGAGCATCTAAGAAGAGTCACCACCTAAGAAATGTACACACACCACTACCTTGGAAAAACCATTCAAAATGAGATCATACAGTTACTGGCAACAAAAGTCAAACAGAAGATTGTGGCCGATCTGGTGTCAGCCAGATATTATTCTGTTATTCTGGACTGCACACCTGACATCAGCCATACGGAACAAATGACTTTAATGGTGCATTTTGTAACAACAACAGAACCTAGTGAAAATATCCCTGCAATGGTGACTGTCAGAGAGCATTTTCTAGAATTTATTGACATTGATGATACTACAGGAGCTGGTATGACAAATGTACTTCCTAAAAAGCCGGAAGATACGGGAATTGTGATAGCTGACATGAGAGGTCAGGGTTATGATAATGGTGCCAACATGAGAGGAAAGAACAGAGGAGTGCACACATGGATCCAAGAGTTAAACCCGCACGCTTTTTTTATCCCATGCAGTTCTCATTCATTGAACTTGGTGGTCAGTGATGCAGCTTCAGCTTCTACTGAGGCTGCTGAATTTTTTTTAATATAATTCAAAGCATCTGTGTTGTTGTTTTTTTCTCTGCATCAACTCATCAATGGTAAATTTTGAAGCAATATCTGCGAACATCCTCTCTGACACTGAAACCACTGAGTGCCACACGATGGGAAAGTGGATTTGAGGCGATAAAGCCTATCAAACAGCAAATTGGGAAGATAGATGATGCCATAGTTGCCATTATGGAGGATAATGCTATGACAATGGTAGAGGGAAGTGGTATCATCAGAAACATACATAACTCCAAATTTCTGTGTGGCTTAGTGTTGTGGCATGGCATACTGTTTAAAATAAATGTTGTAAGCAAGAGACCACCCTCTTTCCAAATACTTTTATTGCTCTGCACATACTTCTAACACTTCCTGTAACAGTTGCCAGTGGAGAACACAGCTTTTCTAAGCTGAAGTTAAGAAAAACACATTTACGCTCCACAATGACATAGGAGAGGCTGGTCGGCCTTGCAACCATCTCAATCGCGCATGAGCTGGCCCAGAGTGTGGACCTTCAGGAAGTTCAAATCTTTGCAACCAAGAAGGCACCGAAAGCACCACTTTGATTATTCAAACAGATAAAAATCCTCCTCTCCGGACTGCTGGTTACCGCGTAACAAAGACGGGACCCGCCGTTTCCCCGCAGGATCGGCCTCCAGCCCTGAGCCCCCGGAGCTTTCACCGACACTCACGCTTGGCCATTGCACGCGGGGGGGGGGGGGACCAGCCCCTGAAGCAGCCCCGGGCTCTGCCGATACCAGCTCCGGAGCCTGCAGCTGAGCGGGGAGACCCGGGGAAGGGGCGGGGCCGGGCAGGAAACTGACTCTGCACCACCGGCCCCTCCTCGCCCCAGCTCTGCTCCCGGGGGGGAGAGGGGGCTGCGAGTCCCAGAGCTGCTGCCCGCCCCAGCGCTTGCAGGAGCCGAGCCAGCTGCAGCCGGGCAGTGCCTGGGTCACAGTCAGTCTGTTCTGACCCTCCGCCCCACCCCCTTGATCAGCTGTTCCTTCCCGCCCCATCCCCCACTCAATAACTCTGGATTTCAGCCCCCGCGCAGCATCCCCCCTCCTCCACCTTCCTCCTTCTGCCTCCACCCAGGGCAGGGCGGGAGCGCGGGGGAGAGAACTGGCTGGTGCTTTTTGCTGCGTTATGTCCCCAGCCGGGCAGGGCTGTGGCGGGCGGTGCTGGGCGGGGGAATTACTGAGAACCCAGCGATCCCGGGGGGGCAGGAACAGCAGCGGGGGGAACTGACACCCCTGCACTGGCTCCCCCGGCAAACTGCCCCTGCCAGGCCCCTCCCCCAGCTCCCTGTGGGTGGGGCTGCTACGTCCACAGGACTTTGCTCCGCCCCCTCAGATCCTTACGGGAATTTTCCGCTACTTCGCTTCTTTCAGTTTGAAGCGTGTGGAAGGCCCAGGCGGGGGGGCGCGGCCCCCTCAATTCAGCTACAAATGGTACAAAACGTTCCATGAAGCGTCGGGTCCCAAACCCTCCGGCCCCGTGACCCTGCGCCTCGGTGAGTGACGTGGGCAGGGGGCGAACACTGACTTTGGGGGGGGGGTGTCAAGCAGCTGGAGGGCAACATCCGGGATGGGGGGAGGAGCTGGAGTTAAGCCCCGGCAGAGGGTGAGAGAGGGTAAAACCTGGCCCAGGCAGGGCGGGGGGGGGGGGGGAACCGTTACCCCGGTGGTCTGAGACCCCACCCGTGTTTGGCAAAAAATAGGGTGGGGGGCATAGGCGTGCACAGCACATGTCATTCGGGGGTGTGCACCCAGGGAATTTGTTTTTAAAAGGCAAAGGTTGGGGTGCAGGAGTGGGTGTGGGAAGGGGTGCAGTGTGCAGGAAGGGACTCAGGTAGGGTGACCAGATGTCCCGATAAAATCGGGACCATCCTGATATTTAGCTGTTTGTCCCGCGTCCCGACCGATCTGTGTTGTCGTTGTTGGTTTCTGCACCCAGGGCCCGATATTTTCTTCATCTCATCTGATCACCCTAGGCTCAGGGCAAGGGATTGGGGCAGAGGAGGGGTGTGGGGTGTATGAGGGGGCTCAGGGCAGGGGGTTGGGGTGCAGGGTGTAGCAGGGGGCTCCGGGCTGGGTGTGGGGGTGCAGCAGGGGGTTGGGGTGCAAGGTGCAGGCAGGAGGCTTAGGGCAAGGGGTTGGGGTACAGGAGGGTTTGCGGTGTGCGATGGGGTTGAGTGCAGCAGGGGGCTCAGGGCAGGGTGTTGGGGTGTATGGGGGTGCAGGGTGCAGCAGGGGGTTCAGGGCAGGGTGTTGGGGTGTATGGGGGTGCAGGGTGCAGCAGGGGGTTCAGGGCAGGGTGTTGGGGTGTATGGGGGTGCAGGGTGCAGCAGGGGGTTCAGGGCAGGGTGTTGGGGTGCAGGAGGGGTACGAGGTGCAGGCAGGGGGCTCAGGGCAGGGAGTTAGGGGGTGGGGTGTAGGAGGGGTTTGGGCTCCGGCCTGGCACCATTACCTGCAGCGGCGCACGTGCTGCCTGCCCTGACCCCACACCACGCCGCTCACCACGTCCCTGTGGGGGCTCACAGGGCTCCGTGCGCTACCCTTGCCATTCCCGGCCAATGGGCGCTGTGGAGGGCGGTGCTTGGAGCAACGCACGGAGCCCTCTGCCCACACACCCCTGGGACCCCAGGGATGTGGTGCCGTGCCAGCCGCTTCTGAGAGTGGTGCGGGGCCTGTGGCATCACAGGGGGCAAATCTCGAGGGCTGGATCCGGTCCACGGGCATTAGGGTGTGCCTGGGCACACCCCGTGTGCACGCCTAGGGTGGTGGGGGGAGCAGAGGGACTCTTTTATTTCCCTTCCCACAGACAGCACCTCTCAGCATGGGCTTCCCAAGGCTGGGTTCTTAAAGGCACAGGCACCCCAATGCCTAGTCACTGCAGCTCCTCTTTGATGTAACCCACTGGGGTGCTGCAGCAGGAGACTTAATTCAGTGAAACCAGGCCTTTCTTACACCCCCTCAGGGGGCTGTACACTCCCCCTGAATTTCCCAAATACCCCCCAGTGATCAGCTGGTTACAACAGTGTTGCCAATTTTGTCACCGGTTGGAAATTTGAGTTGAAATTGGAACATTAATACATACTTTAAAAGCATATACCGTGTGTGATAAAATACTTGTACCTGAAAAGTATGACCAAAGATGAGCTTCCTCACACAGCTATTGTTTTTTCTGACAATGTCGGTACATTGGTTTTGGCAATGTTGGCTAACCTTCTAATTTAAAATTATCATTTGTGAGCAAGTTCTGAATGAGCTCCCCCTGACAGCTAATGATGAGTCAGGGGAAGGCTTCAGGACCAGATTGTATTTACATGAACTCACCTACTCTGCCTTTGCCATCGGACAAAGCTGTATTGTCCAAGTGATCAATTTTGGCCGGTGTGGGGAGTTTCTGTACTAAACATTTTTAGTATAATTGATTTTTAAATAAGTACATAAGAATGTCCATATTGGGTCAGACCAATGGTCCATCTAGCCCAGTACTCTCTCTTCCAACAGTGGCCAATGTGAGGTGCTGCAAAGGGAATTAACAGAACAGGGAAATTATTGAGTGATCCTTCCCCTGTCGTCCACTCCCAGCTTCGGGCAAAGAGGGGCTCTCAGAGCATGGTGTTGCATCCCTGACCATTCTGGCTAATAGCCACAGATGGACATACCCTCCATGAACTTATCTAGTTCTTTTTTGGCTCCTGTTCTAGTTTTGGCCTTCACAACAGCCCCAGCAAAAAGTTCCACAGGTTGACTGTATGTTGTGTGAAGAAGTACTTTGTTCCTTTTTAAAAACAAAAAACAAACAAAACAAAAAAAAAAAACCCTGCTGCCTATTAATGCCACTGGGTGACCCCTAGTTCTTGTGTTATGTGAGAGAGCTTTTCACTTTCTCCACACCAGTCAAGATTTTATAGACCTCTATCATATCCTCCGCTTAGTAGTCTCTTGTCCAAGCCGGAAAGTCCTCCAGTCTTTTTAATCTCTCCTCATATGGAAGCTGTTCTATACCCCTAATCATTTTAGTTGCCCTTCTCTATACCTTTTCCAACTCCAATATATCTTTTTTGAGATGGGGTGATCAGGACTTGCACGCAGTATTCAAGATGTGAGCATTCCATGGAGGAGCTTGGTTTGCCAGACTGATCAGCAAAGCCAGTGCTGACAAACTATGTGAAAAGGCTGCAAAACACCAATCTGCTAGACTGCATCAACCTGCAGAAAGCCTTATAAGCCAGTCATTGTCACAGCCAATTTTAGAAGTACTTAATGAGGCTGTTAAGAATGCTGGAGACACAACACGGTTTCTGTGAACAAACATGGCTGTCACCTCATAGTTTCTCTTTAAACAAGAGATACCACACACTACAAACCAGGGGCCAGTGTTAAGTTCATTGTCATTTGTTAATCTAGAAGTTGGACACTGGTTCCAATCAAGACCAGCGAACGTTCACTATCTTTCTGCAATAAACTCAGCTGACTGGTTAGAAGCATGCAGTGCAACAGTGACAGACTCAGCAGTTGAAAAAGTGAAGCACTCTCTCTCTCTGTGCATTCAGAAACCTTTCTCAGTCAGGGCAACAGGACAAGTGCATTGCTGCCTGTGCCTGCCTGCTGAGTTGATGAACTGTAATGGTCAGAGATCGCTCCAGCATAGAAGTATGTTGAAGGTGAACCCTAAGGAAATTAAGAGTTTAAATTATCCTCCATATGTCCTGCATCCCACTAACATGAATCCAGGCAGGGTCGTTTGGAAGCTGAACACTTTATGCTTCCAGCCCACACCACTGTCAAGTTTTAGCAAATTAGGACAAATCAGGACATAAGAACAACCATATGTATCAGTAACTGCTAATGGTAACAATTCACTATCTCTCCCGGCTACAGGTAGAAAATTCCTACGGATAGCAGTTTCTCACACCATATGCAGTGTGAAACTGCTCTCTGTAGGAATTAGCTATATAATATATGCATCCGAAGAAGTGAGCTGTAGCTCACGAAAGCTCATGCTGAAATAAATTTGTTAGTCTCTAAGGTGCCACAAGTACTCCTCTTCTTTTTGCTATATAATGTAGTAGTTTTTACAAAATTAGGACAAATTAGCAAATAAGAACAACCTTATGTTCTTGGTGGTGATATGGGACTTCAACTACCCAAACATCTGTTGGAAAAATAACACAGCAGGGCGCAGATTATCCAACAAGATCTTGGAATGTATTGGAGACAATTTTTTATTTCAGAAGGTGGAGAAAGCTACTAGGGGAGAGGCTGTTCTAGATTTGATTTTTGACAAATAGGGACAGGTTGAGAATTTGAAACTGGAAGGCAGCTTTGGTGGAAGTGATCATGAAATGATAAAGTTTGTGATTCTAAGGAATGGTAGGAGGTAGAACAGCACAATAAAGACAATGGATTTGAAAAAGGCAGACTTTAGCCAACTCAGGGAGTTGGTAGGAGAGATCCCATGGGAAGCAAGTCTAAGGGGGAAAGCAACTGAAGACAATTGGCAATTTTTCAAAGAGACATTATAAAGGGCACAAGAGCAAACTATCCCACTGCATAGGAAGGATAGGAAGTCTGGCAAGAGGCCACCCTGGCTTAACTAGGAGATCTTCAATGATCTAAAAGTCAAGAAAGAGTCCTACAAAAAGTGGAAACTAGGTCAAATTACAGAGGATGAATATAAAGAAATAACACAAGTGTGTAGGGACAAAGTTAGAAAGACCAAGGCACAAAACGAGATCAAACTAGGTAGAGACATAAAAGGTAACAAGAAAACATTTTACAAATACATTAGAAGCAAGAGGAAGACCAAGGACAGGGTATGCCCCTTACTCAGTGGGGGGAGGGGAACAATAACAGAAAATGTCAAAATGGCAGAGGTGCTTAGTGACTTCTTTATTTCGGTTTTCACTGAGAAGGTTGGTGGTGACTGGACGTCCAACATAGTGAATGCTGGTGAAAATGAGGTAGTATTAGAGGCAAAAATAGGAAAAGAACAAGTTAAAAATTACTTAGACAAATCCGATGTCTTCAGGTCACTAGGGTCTGATGAAATGTGTCCTAGAATACTCAAGGACCTGACTGAGTTGATATCTGAGCCATTAGCCATTATCTTTGAAGAGTCATGGAAGGCAGGAAAGATTCCAGAAGACTGGAAAAGGACAATTATAGTGCCAATCTATACAAAGGGAAATAAGGAAAACCCAGGGAATTACAGACCGGTCAGCTTAACTTCTGTACTCGGAAAGATAATGGAGCAAATAATTAACCAATCAATTTGCAAATATCTAAAGAAAATAAGGTGATAAGTAACAGTCTCTTACCAGCTTTCCCCATTACTTTGGGGTACGTTCATTTATTAGGGTTACTATTCTGGCGGGGGGTTCTGTATTTCTATCAATGTACCGCTTTTGTTTTTATACACACACACACACACACACACACACACACACTCTCTCTCTCTCTCTCTCTCTCTCTCTCTCACTCTCTCTCACTCTTTCACATAGTGCGTCAGAGGACCAGGTTTATCAGCACTCCCAAGCTGACCCTTTATATGTCCCTGGACTCAGCAGATAAATGTGTCTGACGCTGAATATAAACTTTGCATTTGAACTATATATTCAAAATTATCCGTGATCTATTTTTCCTCTCCTTTCATTGTTATTTAACACCAGACTAGTGTGGTTATTTGATTTAAGAATTTATTTCTTTGCTCTGATATTTTATTCAAGAAAATTGGACCTGATCCTGGTCTCAATGCTTTCAAAGGGAGATTTGCTATGAATTAACTTATTGTATATGTGACAGGTTGGATCATAGAAACCCCCTTGGGGTTGCCAACTGATGTGCCAAAACTACTTCTGCCCCCTGCTTTCCTGCCCTGGCAGCTTGGGACTTCAGTGCCCTGCCTGGTATGAGCCAGACCCACTAGCCTGCTGCAAACCCAGACCCAGGTCTGCACGTCCACTAACAGCTGTAGGCTTAATTGAAAGCAGCTTAAGAAGTGTTCCTGTCTTTAACACTCAGTTGCCCAACTCTCAATTTGGTCCAAACCCCAAATAAATGTGTTTAGGTAAACTACTCAATTGTTTGCCCTCGATAACACTGATAGCACAGCTGTTTGCCCCTCCCCCCTGGTATTAATACATACTCTGGGTTAATTAATAAGTAAAAGTGATTTTATTAAATACAGAAAGTAGGATTTAAGTGGTCCCAGGTAACAGCAGACAGAACAAAGTGAATCACTAAGCAAAATAAAGCAAAACAGAAGTCTAAACCTAATACAGTAAGAAAACTGAATACAGATAAAACCTCATCCTCAGAGGTATTCCAATAAACTTCCTTTTACAGACTAGTCTCCTAGTATGGGTTCTGTAGTAACTCACACCCCCTACAGTTACTGTCCTTTGTTCCAATTTCTTTCAGGTATCCTTGCGGGTGGAGATGCTCTCTCTTGAGCCAGCTGAAGACAAAATGGAGGGTCTTCCAGGGGTTTAAATAGACTTTCTCTTGTGAGTGGAGATTCCCTCCTCGCTCCTATGCAAAGTCCAGCTCCAAGATGGAGTTTTGGAGTCACCTGGGTAAGACACCTGTCCATGCATGACTCAGTTTTTACAGGCAGCAGCCATTGCCCACATGCTATCTTGAATGTCTCCAGAAAGACTTCTTATGTGGATTGGAGTCTTCCAAGATCCATTGTTCGTTAAGTGTTTCTTGATTGGGCACTTAATTTGCACATTCCTTTTTCAAGAAGCTGACCAAATGCTTTACTAAGGCTACTTAAAAATCAAGCAAGTACACAGCCAATATTCATAACTTTGATTACAAAAATGATACATGCACGCAAACAGGATTAATACATTCAGCAGATCAGAACCTTTGCAGAGATATGTTACATGGCATATGTAGCATAAAACATATTCCAATTATGTCATATATACATTCATAAGCATATTTCCATAAAGCCTTATGGGGTGCACCGTCACAGTATATTTCTGTTTTGTAAAGTAAGCTACAAACTCTTGCAAATTCAAGCTTATGGGAAGAGTCTTTCTCTGTGGTCCCTTTTACTCTGTTTATGAGCCTGACTCATTTTGCCTTTGATGTGTTGAAAGAAAAGAAGTGGGTAAAAAATCCCCCCAAGAATCTTTCTCTGTCTCTCTCACACACACATGCTGTTTCTCATTCCTAAAATTTTTTTTTTCCATTGGTAGAATTCCTACCAACTTTTACACTGATCTGACTCTCTTTTTTTTTTTTTTCTTTTTTTTTTTTATTGGTAATGTGGTTTTGCAGGGATAGGACAAAATCAGACTCATAAAGAAAACACATTTTGAACTTTAATTGAATGGCTGTTCTAATTCCATAATATGAAAGAGTTCACTTAACAATGTATTTACTCTTTTTTATTTAATGTGTCCTCTTTAATGTGTGACTTTAATGATTTAATGTTGGTCAGTGTTATGCTCACTCTGATAAGATTTTTTCCTCCTCCTTCCTGTTGTCTAGATCAAGTTACAGTGAAGATGGAGGTTCTGTCATTCTGCCACAGCTCCAGAGCCAGCTCCCCTCTCCCTGGGTTTATTGTTTTCTTCCTTATTTATTATGTTCACAAGATTGAATCAGGTAGGAATCCGCCCTGTGTTTGCTGTTTCTCAGAGAAATTATTTAGGCCCCTGAAGTGTCTTAACAAAATGCTTTGCTCAAAATCAATGGAACTCACGATGTGTAAACTTACCCACACAGCAAGAGCAGCACTTTCATTATTCAATTTTTGCCCTGATTGCGTTGCTGCTGCTGGGTCAGTTTATTTGCTCCTGGGATAGTTCCCAGGCCTGTTTCTTCACACAAGTATTTTTAAAAGATTGTCAAAGATGCCCAAAGCATTGGGTGGACACTTATTGAAGAGTTTAATAATAACAATAATAAATAATAAAATCAAACAACTTAGTGGGTTTCAGCTGTGAAAAAGATCAGAGCCATCATCTGAGACTAATCTGCACAAAAACATAAAAAGAACCAGAATATATTGATGTCATGTGACTTTTTAAATTGGGCCAAGCTAATACATGTTTGTTAGGTGTAGTATACACCATATTATTAGGCATTATGTGCATGGTAGTCCTCTAATATACATGAGAGAGAGAGAGAGTTGGGATGTTAACTGAATGTATTATGCTCTTCCCCCAATTCTGTTCACCAATATCTAATATCCCACAACACTTTACAAATCTGATGTCAGCGTTCACAATAGAAAATAGGAAATGTATCAAAGCCATGAAATGTGTGTCCTAGCACTGGTTGGGATGTATCTCTACACCCACCTGGTTTCGAATGTGGTATCCAAAACAGGGTTAAGGAAGGTATCGAACAACAAGTTAAGAAACTGGTGGGTTGGATCTTAGGGGATGTATAAAGTGCTTTTTCACTTGTAAACCACTATGGTATAAGTGGGTTTGAGGTGTATTTTTCAAGCACACCTTCTGTATAAGGTGAGCACGGTGCATGGTAGGAATTGTTTCCCAGGAGGAGGATACGGATGTTTCTTTTTCGTAGTGCACTGTTCTGTCTTTAGGCAATAATTTTCCTTACATTTGGTTATTTGGTCTCTTGATCATATGATGTATTTAACTATAATAGTCCAACAATTGGCTCTAGCAATAGGGCTGTCTCAAGAGAACCTTGGTGAAAGAAAACCAAATATGGGCCACCAATTCTACCCTTATTCCTGGTGAGGCCCAGCAAATATCATGGCAATGTCAGTAAACGTGTCAGTTTGAGAGCACTTAGAAAAATGGCTGTTGAATAGTAAGTTTGTCTCAACTATACACTGAGCACGTCCATTCCCCGCTCTCTGCCTCAGTTTCCCTGATGTGTGACTTTGCCATGGACTGAACACCCCCATCGTCAGCTTCCCACCCCGTGTCAGCACTGTGTGCCTGTGCCATGCGCTGAACCTAACAATTCTCACTTCCCCATTCTGTCCCATGCTCTGTGCCTGGCCATGCACCAGACTTGCCTGTTATCAGCTCCACGCCCCATCTCAGTGCTGTGTGCCTGTGCCATACACTGAGGCTGAGTGTTCTTATAACACAGTCCTGCTGCCCATGAGCGCTGCTCTCTCTTAAACATTCAGGCTGAAATTTTCCATGGTGGGTGTCTGCCTCTGGCTGAACTTTTTGGAAAGTTTGTCTGAAATGGAAATGGTTGGATGTGTCCTTCATATCAAATTCCCACTTTCCTCTGAGCTGCTTTTCTTGTTGTTGTCCTGGTGCATTTTCCAGCAAAGTTCACAGTGATCGGACCCCATGACCCTGCCACTGCTATCCTGGGTCAGGAAACTGTTTTACCCTGTCACCTGTCCCCCCCGATGAGCGCTGCAAACATGGTGGTGATATGGTTCCGATCTCAGTTGGCATCCTTTGTGCACCTGTATCGTGGTGGGAAGGATCAGTATGATGGGCAGTTGCCAGAGTATCAGGGAAGAACAGAGCTTTTGAAAGCTGGACTTAAAGATGGAAACGTTCCCTTGAGGATTCTCAATATCAGACGCTCTGATGAAGGAAAATACCACTGCTTTGTTCAAGATGATACTTTTTATGAAGAAACCATATTGGAACTGCGAGTAGCAGGTCAGTAGCTTGTGTCAGTTTTAGCTTTGTGTGATTTGCTGGCTTTGTTCTTTGCTATTACAGTAACTGTGACTCCCTGCTTGTGATACAGTGTATCTAAATTTCAGCTAACAGCGACTTTCATACTAGGGAAAATATGCTGGAAACTTTCCCAACATGTATTAAAAACATTTTCATGATGGCCAAGGTACTTTCTTGCCCAATCTTGATTAACCCCCAAAGGGGCCTTTAGTTAAGAGGGAACGGACTTCTGGATGTATATGGCCTTCTGGTTGCATTTCTAGGATGTGGGCTAAGGTGGGACTGCCAGATGTTTATGACCTTATTATTGGTTCACTGTTGGTTGTTTCTTAAGGGTGTAGTTAAAATCAAATGCAACATTCTTATTTGCTGAGACTGCATAAAGGTGATGGTTATGGTGAGTGTGACGGGTTCTCCCTGGGGTGCCACCTGGAACTGGGTTATAGCTGAGCCCTCTGTCTCCCCAATCTGGATTCCCTCTTGCACTGTGACATTGTGACAAGCTGCAAAGCCACTCACACCAACATCTGCAGGCAGGGACCACACCCAGCTGTGTTCATGAATGCATCTGACCAAGCATTCATGAACCAACAATAGCGAGGCTTCCGCCAAAACACACACCCCTCCCACAGCACCCCAAGCTAGGATGCTGGAGCTGTACCATCCTGCTCTTATCAAAAGTCTGACCAGTAAAGATTATTCCAATTACCAAGTTCGGCCCTCCCTCGATGTGGAGAGGAATATGCACAAAACCTTTGTTAACTGAGTTGAGATTTTTTGCAAACACATCACTCAAACCACATTGTTTTAGGTAAAAAAAAATATATAAAATAGATTTATTGACTACAGAAAGATAGATTTTAAGTGATAGCAAACAGATCAAAGTAGATTACCTAGCAAATTAATAAAAACGCAATCTAAGCCTAATATACTACCCAGAATTTGAATTGAACAGTGTTAGATAGTACAAGCTGTTTGTAGATGTTTCATACACAGACAGGGTTTCCTTCTTGGGACCAGCACATCCCCAGTTCAAAACCTGTGCTCTTCCAGAGATATATCCAGATGCTGAGTTGTGAGGAAAGTGAGGCTTATTGGTGATGTCACTTCCCCTTTTTATAGTTTCTTCCCTATGGCGGGAACCCCTTTGTCTCAAACCAGGTTCCCAGCCCAGTTTGTGGAAAAATACAGGTACCAAAATGGAGATCAGAATCGTGTGATCTAGTCAGATGCCCCTGCATGTTTGAGTCATGGCAGCCGTTATCCATACTCTGTCTGAAGTGTCCTCTGGTGAGGGCAAGGCTTTTCCATGGCCCATTGTTTTCACTGATGGGCCATTAGCATTGTCTAGCTTCTTCACTGTTGTACCTGAAAGGCTAGTTGTGGGTGTTACTCAGGGCAAGCACATTTCAACTACAGATGCATAGTCAATATTCATGACTCCAGATACAAAAATGATTCATACATACAAACAGGATAACCATACTCAGCAAATCATAACATTTCCATTGACACCTTACATGTATAAAATGCAACTTAATTATATCATAATCATACCCAATCATATTACTATGGTGAATGTGGAGTGCAGAGTGTCACAGTGGGGAGGGGAAATTATGTACAGTAATTCCTCTTGGTTAACGTGGTTTCGTTGTTACGTTGCTGATCAACTAGGGAAAATGCTCGTTTAAAGTTGTGCAATGCTCCCTTCTAACGTCATTTGGCAGCTGCCTGCTTTGTCCACTGGTTGCAGGAAGAGCAGCCCATTGCAGGTAGCTGATAGGGGTTTGGAACCAGGGTGGACCGGCAGCCCCCCTATCAGCTCCCCGCTCCCATAAGTTCCCTGTGCAGCAGCTGCCCAGCAGGCTATCAGTTGCCCAGAGTTCAGCTGTCCCTCCCCACACTGCCATGTGCTGCTCCTGCCCTCTGCCTTGGAGCTGCTCCCGGGAGCCTTCTGCTTGCTGTGTGAGGGGGAGAGGAGGAAGGGGGGGGGCTAATGTCAGGGTGTCCCCCTGCACCTTGCTTACTCCATTTTCCATAGAGCAGGGGGGACACACGACAGGGCTCAGGACGGAGGGAGCTTGCTGGCAGCAGATGGTCTCAGCAAGCTGATCTAATTAACAAGGCAGCGTACTTAAGAGTGGGGTCAGCATACTTAAAGGGGAAATGCGCAACACACACACACACACACACACACACACACTGTGTGTGTCTCTGTCTGTCCTCTCTCCATTCCTGCTGCCTTGTAGAGTGTGAGAGGTAACCCTTGAGGGCTCAGCCAATTGCTAGTTCATCATTCAGCACTAAGGCATTCCCTGGGAAATATCCCATCCTCTGACTCCTCCACCTCAACCAAGCTTCACAATCATCATCACTGTGTACCAGTATTAAATTGTTTAAAACTTGTAGTGTATGTGTGTGTGTGTATATAGTCTTTTTTTTTTGTCTGGTGGAAAAAAAATTCCTGGAACCTAACCCCCTCATTTACATTAATTCTTATGAGGAAATTGGATTCGCTTAACATCATTTCGCTTAAAGTCGCATTTTTCAGGAACATAACTACAACGTTAAGTGAGGAGTTACTGTATTTACCACTCTTAGATGAGACTGAGCATTTCTCCCCTGCTGCTTTGACACTGCAACCATGTAGCCAATTAATTTTTTTTAAATAAATATGCCTTTCTAATGCACTAATGATCAGATTTTCAAAAGTTCAGATCCTGTTCAGGTATCTGCATTGTCCTATCACCAAAGGTGCTCAGCGCTCAGTTGCTCATGTCTTGAGATGACAATATCTCCCACTGACTCAGTGAAATTATTGTAAATACTGATTCACATTTTTGTGTGTCCATGATCATTGGGAGTTCAGAAAGTCCAGTGTTCATTTATCCCTTCTACTGACTACTCACATGAATTAGTGCCTTCTCATGTGAGTAAGGGATCCACAAACTCTCCTTAATTCCATAAGTTAATTAATAAAGCAGAAGGGATAAACACCTTTATGTATTTTTCCCTTAGGTCTGGGCTCTGCTCCTCTCATCTCTGTTGAAGGTCACCAGGATGGAGGGATCCGGGTGATTTGTCGATCTGCTGGTTGGTACCCAGAGCCTGAGGTGCTGTGGAAAGATTTCAATGGGCGACATTTACCATCACTCTCTGAAACAATATCCCGAGGGGATAACAACCTGTTTGAAATAGAAACTGCTATCGTTGTGAAAAAATATTCTAACCAAAACTTGTCCTGTTGCATCAGGAACACCATTCTCAATCAAGAAAAGGAATCAGCAGTTTATATAGCAGGTCAGTTACCATCCAAATCCCATACTGAACTCACCACCACCAGAAACAAAGCAAAACATAGGAAGAAAAGAACTGAAACATCTGTGGTGGATATTTCATAATTCACAAACAAAGAAGATGGGAGTATTCAGACTATCCAAGTTTTTTGGATTTCATGTAAATTTAATATTAAGTCTGACTTTCCTGATATTCTAGCCTGTGCACACACACACACACACATATGCACACAAAAACTTGCAACATTTTTTAGAAAAAAATTCACTCAATCCACTGACACAGTATGTTCCTGTAACCTTAAATTCACTTTAATGATTTTTTTTTAATGTGGTAAATTTTGTACTCTGGGTTGGCTGTGATCTGTAGAGCCCTGCAAATCTGCAGATATCCACTTTATATCTGTAGATATCCTCATCCCACAGATACGGATATCCGCAGATCATTTTAGGAGATCGCAGATTGGATGCGGATACATATTTTGTATCCGTGCAGGGCTCTAGTGATCTGTTTGTTTCACCAACTCTGTCTTCATTACTTGTGTGAAATGTCACCTAAGTCTTGTGATGTTGTTTTTACTGACATTCAGTGGGACTTGTGCTCCTTAAGACACTTTGATCCGAATCCACAAAGGGACTTATTTTACACTTGTCTACACACAAAAGTTGCACTGATTGACTATTTAGTGAATCGATGCCACCTGCTCATGTGAACACTCTTGTATAAGTTTCAGAGTGAGCTATATAGATTTAGCTCCAGTCAATTCCTTACCAACTTCAGCTAAATGGAGATAAATCATAAATCAGCTTAATTGTGCCCTAAGGTTTTGTGGATCAATTTATTCATGTTGGTGCAACCCTCATATGTTGTCAACTCTTGAACCAATTTAAGAATGGTCAGATAAGAGAGTTACCCCAGTTTCACTGTATCAGAGCACAAACCCTGGGCAGAGAAAGCTTTAGGTACATTTCCAAAATTCCATCCTGGGTGGATGTCTGAATCACTGTGAACACAAGAACAGTAAATGAAGATTAATTAGTTTGCTACAGAATTGTTTGGAGAAATTGGGATTATGATTCCTTCAAATATTGAGGGGGCAATAGTGGATTTTTTCAAAAATATTCTAATTAATCTGACAGTTTCTGAATGTTGCTGAACACTAAGGATTAAATTCTTTGCTGGTGTAACTCTATTGAAGTCAGTGTGGTTTTATGAACAGAGAATTTGCCCCTGGACTCTCTGGCCCTCTGAATAGCAATGCATCAAATCAGGCCTGTTTTTTCCAGGATTAAATCAGTGTTAGAGGTGTGTTGATTGGAGCCATTTTTAAAATCAGTTTCTGGTATTTTGTGTAGTGTAGACATGGCCATTCTTTCACTCTTTATCACCCAGAAATTCTGCTGGATACTATTTATGTATTTGTATGGAATAAAAACATCTGATTTTAGTCACTGCTTCCAAACAAAGGCAATTTCTGGGTGTTTTTGTTTTTCAGATCCATTTTTCCCACGGGTGAATCCTTGGATGGTGGCGCTGAGTGTGATCCTGGTGGTTTTGATTGGTTTTATTGGCCTCACTGTTAATCTCTTTAAAATGAAAGGTAAATATCAGAAGGAGAAATATATTGTACATAAAGTGTTTATTCTAATAAATAAATAAGAGCAATTTTGGAATTTAAATATTAAAAGACCGTGTGATCTGCTGACCTTGTCCTATATAAAGAAGAAGAATGCATGTGAATTTATTGATAAAGGGTGGAGGCAGAGGTGGGGAGGGGTAGAATAGGAGGGAGGAGAGTCTAGGGCAATAGAACTGAACCAGAGAATCTGATCACAGCAGACACGTCTGTGTTCTGCTCAATTCTCCCCCTCCTGCTACTCCCCCTCCCCCTCTGGTTCCACTTGAGACAAGGTTCAGCAAAGCCTAGTCTCTCAGATTCAAACTTCAAATCTCTTTTTTGCTAATCAAGTGTAGTGCACCTGTGGCGAATCAGTTAATAAACACATTTGTTCCTCAGTTAGGAAATAAAAAAATCATATCAACTGTCACATCACTCAGACACAGCTGTCAATGCCCAGGTGAACTTCATCCATAAAGAATATCTGCCCAATTTCCAAATAAATCAGACATGTCTATTCATCCTTCCTAGTCAATTTTGCACCTGTAGGATGTAGTCTTCTAACACTGTTTAATGAAGCAAGGAGATGCTAATCATTTATATTTATTTCTGTACTTTTCAGGAAAACTTACTAAAGAAGTTGGTAAGTTTCAAATTCTTTTTTTCCACAAATACAAATTTTGACCAAGTTACACAACTGTGTATTGGCTTCTTGGTTTCTATGATTTATTTTATTACTGTGTGTTTGATAGTTGGAAGCTGGTGTGTGTGATAGGCTGGACCATTTTAGGGTCTTTTTGGATGTTTCCAGAGACTCTTTCCCCTTAAAAGTCCTTTGAATTAGGGGGTTAGGTCAGCATAGCTATGTGTCTTGGGAGTGTAAGTTTTCAGCGCAGATGAGCCCTCAGTCTGAGTCTTTCAAAAGAATCTCTAGAGGTCTGGCTTGTTAAGGAAGGTGTGGTGCAGTGGGAATTTTCTGTTATATGTTTATTAATCCTATGTGTGCCTCAGTTTCTGACCAAGGATTCTGACCAGAGCTTGAACAGTGGAGTTCACTACAGAATCTGGGCTGACCGGAATGGTCTATGCTTTCACCTCCATTTCTCTATGATAACCTACGTCCTTCCTACGCTGTGTCCAGTTGACTAATACACCCAACTGTTTTGAAAATGCTCTTTGAATGCCAATGCAAATGTTTGGTGAAGTGCATTTATCCCTGAAGAGTGTGCAAGTCTCTACCAGGAGTATCTCAGTTGGACTCGAACAGAGCTCAGAGTGCAAAGCAGGAGCACTGAAGGCCGAGAGATCCAGTCTAAGGAGGTGGTGAAGCCATGTGGCTTATCCAGAAGGAAGAGAGAGAGAGGCCTAGGGAGTCTGTCAGACTGAAGAGTCTCTAGAGACTGTTGCAAATCTGGGAGTGTAGCACTGATCAAGTGAATCCATGACAGAAGTTAAAGAATAGCCATTATCTTTGAAAACTCATGGCGATTGGGGGAGGTCCGGGACAATTGGAAAAAGGCAAATATAGTGCCCATCTTCAAAAAAGAGAAGAAGGAGAACCCAGTGAACTACAGACCAGTCAGCCTCACCTCAGTCCCTGGAAAAATCACGGAGCAGATCCTCAAGGAAACCATTTTGAAGCACTTGGAGGAGAGGAAGGTGATCAGGAACAGTCAGCATGGATTCACCAAGGGCAAGTCATGCCTGACCAACCGGATTGCCTTCTATGATGAAATAACTGGCTCTGTGGATATGAGGAAAGCAGTAGATGTGATATATCTTGACTTTAGTTTTTGATACAGTCTCCCACAGTATTCTTGCTAGCAAGTTAAAAAAGTATGGATTGGATGAATGGACTATAAGGTGGTTAGAAAGCTGGCTAGATTGTCAGGCTCAACAGGTAGTGATCAATGGCTTGATATCTAGTTGGCAGCCAGTATCAAGTGGAGTGCCCCACGGGTCAGTCCTGGGCCCATTTTTGTTTAACATCTTTATTAATGATCTGCATGATGGGATGGATTGCACCCTCAGCAAGTTCGCATATGACACTAAGCTCGGGGGAGAGGTAGATATGCTGGAGGGTAGGAATAGGGTCCAAAGTGACTAAAGACAAATTGGAGGATTGGGCCAAAATAAATCTGAGGTTCAACAAGGACAAGTGCAGAGTCCTGCACTTAGGATGGAAGAATCCCATGCACTGCTACAGGCTGGGGACTGACTGGCTAAGCAGCAGTTCTGCAGAAATGGATTTGGGGATTACAGTGGATGAGAATCTGGATGAGTCAGCAGTGTGCCCTTGTTGCCAAGAAGACTAACAGCATATTGGACTGTATTAGTAGGAGCATGGCCAGCAGATCAAAGGAAATGATTATTTCCCTCCATTAGGCACTGGTGAGCCCACATCTGGAGTATTGTGTCCAGTTTTGGGCCCCCTACTACAGAAAGGATGTGGACAAATTGGAAAGAGTCCAGTGGAGAGCAACAAAAATGATTAGGGGGCCAAAGCACATGACTTATGTGGAGAGGCTGAGGAAACTGGGCTTGTTTAGTCTGCAGAAGGGAAGAGTTAGGGGGGATTTGATAGCAGCCTTCGACTACCTGAAGGGGGGTTCCAGAGAGGATGGAGCTCGGCTGTTCTCAGTGGTGGCAGATGACAGAACAAGGAGCACTGGTCTCAAGTTGTAGTGGGGGAGGTCTAGGTTGGATATTAGGAAACACTATTTCACTAGGAGGTGGTGGAATCTCCATTCTTAGAGATTTTTAAGGCCTCGCTTGACAAAGCCCTGGCTGGGATGATTTAGTTGGCATGATCTGCAGGGCTGGATGGGCGGTGCTACCTGGGCTCAGTACTGTCCTTTCAACCCATCAGGCCCAGTGTGGTGTTTGTGTACCCCCTCACACACCCTCCCCTTCAGACCTTGGGCTGTGGTGTCCCATGAAGTCCAAAGGGCATGGTTTTAAACTGGTCTATTCCGTCACAGTCAGATGGCTTAATTGTTGTGGAGTTGTTTCTTTTAAATTTACCCCTTTTATTTATTTATTAAACTTGGTTTTTTTTCTTTGCTTTCTTTTTTTTTAATTATTATTCTCATGGGGGGAGGTGGGGGAAGGATGTTGATTTTCTGTCAGCCTTCACTGTCGTATTGAAGATAAAACATAAGAAAAGGGAAATGCCTAACAAAAATATCTATTTATTTCTCTTTAATTTTTAGAGAAACGAGATAATGAAATAAGTAAGTGTCATTATCCTTCCTCTGACAAACTTTTCGTACCAATTTGGAGTCTCATGGGGCTGTTCATTTAATTGTGGTGGAGTGTTTTGCTTTTAAATTTATTTTTTAAAATTGTTGCAATCGAAAACCTTTTTTGTTTGCTTGCTTTATTATTATTATTTATTATTCTTTTGGGGGTGATTGTTTGTTTGTTTTTTTAATGAAACTTTATAAAATGTGGGGAAGGACTAAACTTGATGAATTTCACACCAAAAGCTAATTTGAAAAATGGATAAGCAATACAGTAATAGAGTAGGTAGTGGGCAAGAAAATATGACCCAGGAGGAATTGTGGGAAGGCACTGGAGGACTATCAGCCCCTGAGATGATTAGCCTCCCTCCACACTGCAAAGTGGGCATGTAACCAACCTGAATTAAAGTGGTACCTGGGCTACAGCCTATACTCAAAGTCTTGCCAGCCAGCCTGGGTGTAAAGCACCAACAAACTTGAGTCAGAGTTTTTGTGCTTGCGCAATAAACAGATTGGGGCAAAGCCAGGTAAGATCCTGAGCTAACTCTGCAGTGAAGATCCACCCTGGGAGAGAAACACACATGCAACCCAGTGCAGGTTCTGGTGATCTTATAACTTTCTTTTCCCATCAGTGTATTAGTTTGTACAATATTGAATCATGCAATACTTGTTCACATCCGCTCTCATCTCTAATTATGTGGTTGTTTTTAGGGTGGAGAAGATCTGTGGCACCTATAGAAGAAGGTAATTGATAAAATATGATCTTTAATGTCCAAATATCAGTCCCTATGAGGCAATGTGCCTCTTTTTCCTTGAATGTGGGAGTGGATGTGATAGTTCAGGTACCTGCCCAGTACACTGCATTTTACAGCGGATCACAAGGTGAAACAGGGTTTGTGCCTATGTCCTACCACAGCATACTGAATCTACATCATATTGTGTCTACTCTTCCTGCCCCTCCACCGCCCGCATGTGCACTGCACCCTGCAGAGATCTGTGACAGCAGCTGCCACTCATTGTACAGATCCAATGGGACATGCACCTCCACAGTCACTTCTCCAGGGAGAGTTTGTTTTATCTCCCTGTGCTGATGGCTGATCTCCAATTTCTCTGTTTCTTCCTTCATCTTTTCCCCTCTGAAGAAGGCCAGGAGCTCTGCAATGACCCCACACTGATGGGGTGAGCAGGGACTGTGTCTGTGTGCGACCCTTGCTCCAGTCTCCAGCAGAGGAACAGAGCCTTGACCACAGACAGGGGCTCTTCTGGCTCCATTATACACATCTGGGGAGCTCCTGTGATCAGAGCTGTGAGCTTGTCTCTTTTCTCCTGTCTCCATCCACCATGATCTCAGCATTCTCCTGTCTCTGATAAACAAGACGTCACTTTAGCCTCCCCATCACTAACACGACCCTCTCTCTCTTTCCACCAGCCACCTATTCTACACCTCTCCCCAGTGGTGGATTAGCCACTGGGCCAACTGGGCCTGTGCCCAGGGGCCCTGGAAAAATGGGCACCTCCACACCCTGACCCACTCTACCTGCCCGGCGCTCCTGCCAGAGAGTGGGGTCAGGGCTCAGGGGCTTGTGCTGCTCCACCCGCCCTCACTCCAGCCAGGGAACAGGGTCGGGGCACAGGGGCTTGCCCTGCTCGCTGGCTGGTGTGCTAGGTGGCCAGAGTGGGGCACACCCCCGACCCCATTTTGCTGGCGGTAGTGCAGGCAGAAGGGGTGGGGAAGGGTCCCCACTTGCTCTGGCCCAGAGCCCCACAAAACCCTAATCCGCCCCTGCTCCCCCTACACTCATAGCTTCTCCTCATTACACCATGACCCCTCACTTGTGTTAACCTCCCCAGGCTAATGTACTTTTGTGCTGTGAGTGCTGCTGTGCAGGGGAAGGGATAGCTCAGTGGGTTGAGCATTGGCCTGCTAAACCCAGGGTTGTGAGTTCAATCCTTGAGGGGGCCACTTATGGATCTGGGGCAAATATTGGTCCTGCTAGTGAAGGCAGGGGGCTGGACTCAATAACCTTTCAAGGTCTCTTCCAGCTCTAGGTGATTGGTATATCTCCAATTATTACCTATTTTGGGCAGGTTCTGTCCTGGTACCATGTGAGCTGTTACTGTCTGAGTTGTGACATTTCAGAGCAGGCTGGGTGCAGTGGGGAGGCCCCATAGCAAAGTCCAGCACAGCAGAGGCAGCTGGGACACAGTCAGATTTAAGGTGGGAGGGAGTAGGGAGCTCTGCCAATGATCACTGAGTTGTACCATCTGCTGGGGCTCCCAGAGTCTCTAGTCCCCTCCCCTGGGGAGAGGTGGGGGCAGGAGGGGAAAGATTCTGAGTCTCAGGCCTGGCCCAGCTGATACTTTCACCTGTCACTGACCCGTCTCTGCCAGGGGAGTGACTGTCCCCAGCTCTGTGCTGAGATCTCAGAGCTGATGGGCAGGGCCAGCTTTAGGCCAATTCAACCAATTCCCCTGAATCAGGCCCCACCCCTAAGAGGGCCCCGCACTCAAGCCCCAGTACGGCGTACAGGCAAGAGCCGGTGCACTGTACCGGGGTGGCCCGGCTTCCCCAGGGGGCAGTTTAAAAGGGCTGGAGCCCCAGGCCCTTTAAATTGCCACCAGAGCCCTGCTGCTGGAGCCCTGGGGTACGACTGCAGGGTTCTGGGGGCTATTTCAAAAGTCTGCAGCTCCCATTGCTTCTACTGCCCCGGCCCTTTAAATAGCCACTGGAGCCCCACCGCTTCCCCTGGGCTCCCTCAGCTATTTAAAGGGCTGGGGCGGTAGAAGCAGGGGAGCCCCGGGCCCTTTAAATAGCCCCAGAGCCCTGGGCTGCTGCTGCTACTCTGGTGGGGGAGAAAGGAGGAGGGGGCACTCACTGTACAGGGTGGGCTCTACCCCCTGTACCCGCACCCCCTGCCCACAGCCAGCCCCTGCTGCACCAGCCCTGCCCCCCCTGCCCTGCCTGCACCAGCCCCTGTCTCCAGCCAACCCCTGCCGCATCCCCCTGCCTGAAGCCAGCCAGTCCCACACTCCTCTCTCTCCAGCTCTGTCAACCCCTGCCGCATCCCCCTGTGGCCCTGCCTGAAGCCAGCCAGCCCACCCCACACTCACCCCTGTCTCCAGCCAGCCCCGTACCCCTTATCCTGCCTGCAGCCAGACCCTACCTCTAGTGAGCCCCTACCCTGCTCCAGCCAGCCCGATACAGTCAGTCCCAGGGCAGTAACCCTGCACACCTCCTTCAGTGAGGGGGGGAGGAGCAGCTGGGACCCACACATGTGCACACTGGCTCCCAGGGAGTGGCAGGGACCCACACGTGACACGGAGCTCATTTCTAGTTCAGGCCCATCTTTTTAAAAAAGAACTTTAGGCAAGGTTAACATACATCCGTATTTTCCCGGACATGTCAGTCTTTTTGGTTCTTAAATCACCATCCGGGAGGAAAATACGGACATATGGTAACCCTATTGGTACAAAAAATACATACCGTGGCACATCCCTTAAATCAGAACTTTTTATAAGGAACCGTTTGCTAAGAAATGAAAGGCTTTTTTTTACGTTGGTTTTTTTTTTCAGTCATCCCTGCTGGGGCCCTGCCGAAAATGTTCGAATGGGGCCCCGCACTTCCTAAAGCTGGCCCTGCTGATGGGTAAATCCTGAAGGAAGGAGATTCCCTGAGTCACTCTCCAGCTGGGACAGATTCTGTCACTGACACTATCAAACCCTCCCCCAGGGCTGAGCTCTGCCCCTAACGCTCTGATTCTCTCTCTTACAGCGAATGTGACACTGGATCCAGACACGGCTCATCCTGAGCTTGTCCTGTCTAAAGATCAGAAATGTGTGAAACGGGGAAACACAAGACAGCAACTGCCCAACACCCCTGAGAGATTTGACACTGAGCCCTGTGTGCTGGGCTGTGAGGGATTCACCTCGGGGAGACATTGCTGGGAGGTGGAGGTGGGGGGTGGGCGATACTGGGCTATGGGGGTGGCCAGAGAGTCTGTGAGGAGGAAGGAAGGGATCAGCCGTAGCCCTGAGGGGGGGATCTGGGCTGTGGAGCGGTGGGAGGGTCAGATCCGGGCTCTCACCTCCTCTGAGACCCCCCTATCCCTGAGCCGGGTCCCCAGCAGGATCCGGATTTGTCTGGACTGTGACCGGGGGCAGGTGACATTTATCAATGCTGGTGACGAGGCCCCGATCTTCACTTTCCTGCCAGGCTTTGTCCCTGGGGAGAGAATCCGACCTTGGCTGGCAGTGTGGTGGGGATCCCAGCTCAGACTGTGTCCCTGTGCGGCAGGAGGGATAACTCAGTGGGTTGAGCATTGGCCTGCTAAACCCAGCCTTGTGAGTTCACTCCTTGAGGGGGCCATTTAGGAATCTAGGGCAGAAATCTGTCAGGCACAGTGGGATTAGTCCTGCTTTGAGCAGGGGGTTGAACTCAATGATCTCCTGAGGTCCCTTCCAACCCTGATGTTCTATGTGAGGGACCCCTTGACCCCAGCCTCACCACTGCAGATGTTCTTGGGCAAGCTGGCTACCCTATAAAATAGGGGCCATTAAACCAGCAGGTGTTTAGCTTGTGCTGCAGTATTTGGACACCCAGTGACTGCTTAGGGTGACCAGATGTCCCAATTTTTGGGTCTTTTTCTTATATAGGCTCCTACTACCCCCCACCCCCTGTCCTGATTTTTCACATTTGCTGTCTGGTCACCCTATGACTGCTGGACAAGCTCCCTGATTTCTCTCAGTTTCAGTACTAGCCAGGACCTTATGGATGCTGCAGTGCAACCTTGATTAACCTTTTTGTTTATGGTATCCCCAAGCAGAGAGTCCTTAGCCAGGTACCCCACTGCACATCCAGGTGCAATAACTGTGTAGGCAAACACGGCATTTATGGCTTAGCAGTCACTCCCACACAACCACTGACATCTAATGTACTGAGAAAACGTTGGCCAAGATATTCGTCTTTCCATTTGAAAAGCATTGTGGGATCTTCAATTTGTGCATGGAAAGCCAATGGAGACGAACAGCAGGGAACAACATTTTGAGACACACTGTCAGGTTCAATTTGGCCCAGAGTTTAGATTTTGTAAAAACAAACTTTTATTAAGGACAAAAAAAAAAAAAGTTAAGACCAGCAGACACATTTCCATATACAGTATAGTGTGACGTTTCTGTGAAACGATTGTTCCTTGCAGTGTTTGCAACCAAAACTTTGCAGTTCTCTGATAGTGTATGAGGGGGATAGCTCAGTGGTTTGAGCATTGGCCTGCTAAACCCAGGGTTGTGAGTTTAATCCTTGAGGGAGCTATTTGGGGATTGGTCCTGCTTTGAGCAAGGGGTTGGACTAGATGATCTCCTGAGGTCCCTCTCAACCCTAATAATCTATGATTCCCACTGGGGGCCCTGAGCTCAGCCTCTCTGGCCTCACACACCTTTGTCTCTGATCTTCAAGGACCTCTGGCTCCTCATCACTATGAGAGGGCTGCCCAGGGGCAGGGAGTGATGTTCTGAATGTAGTATAATGTCTCACTGAAAGGTGACAGGGCCAGAAAGAGTTAATCGACTAACCTGACCCATGGCCGAACTTTAGAAACTGGTTTGGAAGATATGTAAATGAACAGAGGTTTGAAATGCAAGTCTGCATTGTTAGAGATCTCAAGGGTAGATGTTTGTTCAGGTCCTGTGATATGAGCAAACAAGTCTTGTCTATCGCTACAGCTTTGATTCAAAGATCAAAAAAAGAATATTAACATTTAGGAAGACACTTAAGTGAAATAGTAGTATTATCTATGTGTCTCTTTGAAGATTGTGGTAACCTGTATCTGAACTGTTTAATGGATAAATTACCCTGTGCTAATTGCCAGGATGTTTGGGAGAAGGAGCATTCGGCCTATTGTTTTCTCAGGCCGAAAGACTGCTGGAAATGTATAAGAACCCTGGGACATGATCCTTCTTCATTTCAGATCTGCTTTGGGTTTCAAGAAAGGGGAACCATAAGCCATAAGGATTGAGATCCCCAGTCACTGACTGGAGTCACCCTGGGCATGGACATTGGACTGTAACCTATGGACTATTTCTAAAAGGAGTTTTGGCAACTACAAGCTCACCTCTACTATGTATCTTAACCTCAAGAATTGAATTCAAGTCTGTCTGTATATTGGTCTTTTAACCAACACTCTCTCTCTTTTCTTTTTTAATAAATTTTAGTTTAGTTAATAAGAATTGGCTATAGCGTGTATTTTGGGTAAGGTAAGAGAGAATCCGAACCTGGGTATGTGGCTAATCCTTTGGGATTGGAAGAACCTTTTCTTTTATATGATGAAGTAAGATTTTCAGTAATCATCATCATATCTGACAGGTGTGTCTGGACGGAGGCCTGAGGCTGGGTACTTTGAGGGAACTGCGTGGTTTGGACTTCTGAGTAACCTGTATGGTAATATAGAAGTTGTTTTGGCTGGCTTGGTAAATCTAAGTATTGGAATAACCATCAGCTTCTGGGGTTTGTGTGCCCCGTTTGGTTTGCAGTTCACCTTGATTGAGTGACCTCAGCTGGCTCCTACGGGCAGCACCGTCAAAGGGGGCAAGTGGGTCAATTTGCCCCGGGCTCCGCAGGGGCCCCCAAGAGAACGGCTGAGGCTCCCGCCCCAGCCCGACCGCGCCTCCGCCCCTCTCCTGGAGCCTCAGCGCATCTAGGAGCGTCCCTGAACTGCTGCAGCGTGGCTCCGGCGGGGCCCCTGAGCTTCTCCCCGTGCAGAGCCGCGTGGTAAGGGGGCGGGGCTGCGAGCTCCAGCGGGGCCTGAGCTCCCTCCGCTCAGCCTGGAGCTCGCAGCCCCGCCCCCTTACCACGCAGGGAGGAGCTCAGGAGCCCTGCCAGAGCCACGCTGCAGCTGTTCAGGGACGGTCCTGGATGCGATGCACTGAGGCACTGGGTGAGGGGGGAGCCGAGGGTAAGAGGCCAGGGCCAGGGGGGTTGGATAAGGGGCAGGGAGTCCCAGGGACAGTCAGGGGACAGGGAGGCGGCAGAGGTTGGGGGGGGGCATCAGGGGACAGGGAATGGGGCGGGGTTGGTTTGTGGGCATTCCGGGGGTCTGTCAGGACTTAGTGGGGGGGTGGATAGGGGTCAAGGCAGTCAGGGGACAGGGTGGGGGGGTCTCTGAGGGACGGTGAGGGGACAAAGAGCAGGATGGGTTGGGGATTCTGAGTGGAGCGGGCAATTGGGGGGCAGGAAGTGGGTGGGGGTCAGATAGGGGGGCAGGGCCAGGCTGTTTGGGAGGCACAGCCTTCCCTACCCTCAAGCTCATTCAGCAGTTTGAGGGTAGAAACTTGCAGGAGAGCCAAGCTGTTAGCTTTTCCACTAGGGCTTCCATCCCTTTCACTTCTCAAATGCCAAGTTATAGTCTATATTTAATTTCAGTGCCATAGGGAGATTCATGTCAGGGGAGGGTAGTAGCTTCATTTAAAATTAGCCACTGGGGGAGGGATCACATGAGAAGAGCAATATCCTTCCCAACCCTACCAAGGGAGACCCCCCCTCCCCTGCATTCCCTGAGGCTTCAGAGGGGTTAATTCAGTAGTTCTCAAACTTTGTCCCGCTGACCCTTTCACATAGCAAATGTCTGAGTGCGACCCCGCCCTTATGAATTGAAAACACTTTTTTATATATTTAACACTATTATAAATGCTGGAGGCAAAGCGGGGTTTGAGGTGGAGGCTGACAGCTCACGACCCCCAGTAATAACCTCGTGACCCCCTGAGGAGTCCTGACCCCCAGTTTGAGAACCCCTGGGTTAATTTAATTTTAGCACCCTGTGTCCATTCACATGCATGTGCTATTTTGAGCATTTCAGTTTTCACAACATAGGCTCATCCCAGATTCTGGAATAAGCTCAAATGCTCAGTTCGTGGAGTATGTACGTCAGCTATACTAAAGACAAACCCACAGTAACCATCTCCAGTTTGTAAAGGACCCCATAGATCCAGTCTCTAGGAAACAGATAAATGCATCGACGTTAAGTCCATTAATGGCTATTAGACAGGATGGGTAAGGAATAGTGTCTCTAGCCTCTGTTTGTCAGAGGATGGAGATGGATGGCAGGAGAGAGATCACTTGATCATTACCTGTTAGGTTCACTCCCTCTGGGGCACTTGGCATTGGCCATTGTTGGTAGACAGGATACTGGGCTGGATGGATGGACCTTTGGTTTGACCCAGTATGGCTGTTCCTATGTTCTAACCTAAATGAACCCAAAGTTATGGAGACAGATATGAGTCAAGGAAGCCAGCAGAGTATCAGAAACCTGGAAAAATCTCTGACTGGATGGGCTCAGGCGTTTGGTCACAAGCTGAGGTGGTTCAAAAGTTTTGGATTTTTTTTAAGCAGAATTTTTGTTATTGTTTCTTTAAACAATCAAACACAGCAAGCAGCAAATATTTGACCATACACATCTGAACCCCCAAACCATGTTCAGGTTTTGGCAGACTAATTTCAGCTTTTCAATCAAAAATTGTTGTGGTTTTTTTTAAAGGAAAGCAGACATTATCCGTGATTTTTTTTCTGCTTTTTAAAAGCCCCTAGTTTTCAATCCAAGAAAAGGTTTGACGGAAAATATTTGTCCAACCCTTTTAATGATCTTTAGTGCCTTTTAGCACTAGCTCATGCTGAGAACCAGTGATACCTTGTAAAGAAGTTTTCTCAAAACTGGGTTTGTGCTGAGATACAGAAGGTTTATTTTTCCCAGGGCCGCCCGTGGGGGGGAGCACGTGGGGCAATTTGTTCTGACTGCAGGGGCCCCCACGAGAATATAGTATTGCAATTTTTTTTATGGAAGGGGCCCCTGAAATTGCTTTGCCCCAGGCCCCCTGAATCCTCTGGGCAGCCCTGCACTATAAGCCCTGGAAGCTCCTCCCCCTCCCTCCCTGCAGCAGCAGGGAGGGGGAAAGAACCCCTGGGGCTGCAGGAGGAGCAGACATGAGGGCTGAGCAGGGGGTAGAATTAACAGCCAGGCTGGGGACAGGCAGCTGTGGAGGTGGCAGGGACACAGAATTAATCAAATAATTAGACTCCACAGCAGCCAGGGGCATTTTGTACAGATCTGTGGGTTAGGTCTCATTGGGGCAACAAGCGGCAAAGGGATTAGGGTGATCCGATGTCCTGATTTTATAGGGACAGTCCCAATTTTTGGGTCTTTTTCTTATATGGGCTCCTCTTAACCCCTCCCCTCAAAAACAGACTCCAACGAGAAACTGCACTGGAATTAATTTTCAAACTGGACAACATCAAATTAGGCCCGAATAAAGACTGGGGGTGGATGGGTCACGACAAAAAGTAATTTTCCCAGTCTTGATACTCGCACCTTCTTGTCACCTGTTGGAAATGGGCAACGTCCACCTTGATTGCATTGGCCTCGTTAGCACTACAAAAGAAATTTTCCCTCCCTTGATACTCACCCTTTCTTGTCAACTGTTGAGAATAGGCCACTTCCACCTTAATTGAATTGGCCTTGTTAGCACTGACCTCCCCACACTTGGTAAGGCAACTCCCATCTTTTCATGTGCTGTATTATATATACTGTTTACTGTATTTTTAACTCCATGTATCTGATGAAGTGGGTTTTAGCCCACGAAAGCTTCTGCCCAAATCAATTTGAAAGGGCTTGGCTACACTTGCAGATGTAGAGTGCTGTGAGTTAAACCAGCCTTTGGAGAGCATAGTAGGGAAAGCGTCGTAGTCTGTCCACACTGCCAGCTGCCAGCACACTGTCATGGCCACATTTGCAGACTTGCAGCGGCATTGGGAGCGGTGCATTATGGGCAGCTATCCCAGCGTTCAGGTGCTTTTCAAATGCTGGGGGTGGGGTGGAGTGTGACAGGGAGTGTGTTGTGTGTATGTGGGGGGGAGAGAGAGTGGGTTTTTGGGGTGCTGAGTGTATCAGCACGCTGTCTTGTAAGTTCAGACCCCCCTTCTTCCCCCCCCCCGCCTCTCTCTCACTCACTCCAAGCAAACAACATTCCTCAGTAATGGTTGCTTTGTCACGGAGCAGATAAGCAGCCGTCTGTCAGAAACAGAGCTTTGAAAGGTCTTTTCCGCATTCCTACAACCGAGTTCAAAACAATGAGAAGAGTGGCCACTTGACTTAAGGGGATTATGGGACGTTTCCGGAGGCCGATTAGAGCACAGTAATGCAACACCTCATTCACACTGATGCTGGGGCGTCTCAGCCAGGACGCATCAGACGGCATTCCTCTCGCCGAGGTGAAATACCAGGAGCACTCTAGCCATGGAGTCAGAGCACTCTACGTACCTTGTCAGCATGGACGGGGAGTGAGTTAGAGCGCACTGGGCAGCTTTAGTGTGCTCTAACTTGCAAGTGTAGCCAAGACCTTAGTCTCTAAGGGTACGTCTACAGTACGAAATTATATTGAATGTATAGAATTAGAATTCTCTAAACAGATTGTGTGTGTCCCCACTAAACATGCTAAGTTGGTGGATGCGTTCACAGTACCGAAGCTGGCATCGACTCTCAGAGCAGGGAAACAGAAGCAGTAGCCACCAGGCTAAGAACAGGTATGACGGCTGCTCTCTTGGCCAGCGCACCCAGCACTGAACCAGGGACCCCTAGAGCTCTCTGTTTGTCCCACATCCTGTCCAGTGCAGGACCCCAAGTGTGAGCTCCCCGCACAGCCACTGCCCTCGGCCAGTTCTCTGTGGACCACTTAGTCCCTGAGTCTTCTGAGACTGACAAAAAGGGAGAAAATCAGTGCAGGCCTTGCTGAGTGTGGTTGTGTTACAGGGTCACCTGCCGAAATAGGGCCCAAGCTGAGATCCCAGCACATTCCGCAGGCCCCTGAGCTGCCATCAGATGGACTTTCAGCCTCTGTCCCTGTGGTGGTGGGGGAGGAATTGGGTTACTGCCCTGGGGGAGATGCTGGAGGAGGAAGGAGATTTAGCTGCTCACAGACAATTTTAACAGTTCTAAAGCTTCAGCTTTTTGAATCTCAGTGTCCAGTGTCATAAAATAGTTCTGGTCTGACCGAAATATTCTCTGATCCCCCCATAATTTCCAACAGCTGTGAAAATTTAAATTGGTAACAATTGGAATGAAATGCTGAAATCCAGATTTTTGTGCAACTGTGAAAGTTTACAATAAATATAAAATTTGGTTAAAATGAACATTATCTGTCAAAATTATATAGTATAAAAAAAAAAAAAGAATTCCACCGAATCTGACTATCGCGCCTTAGACACACAGACCCTGCTCCTGCAGGTTCATCCTCACAGGGAGAGCTGACGTCCATGTGAAGCCCCAGTGACCCTCTCCACCAGTACAGATGGCTGATTGCCAGACCACAGCCCTAGTGGTAAATTTTTCACCACAACCTCCAGGGCTGTAATTTTACAGGTAGGCCCCTTCCAATTGAACAAAGTGTTGAGATGAGTTCCTGTCTGCATCCTGTAAAACTTGCCCATACCGGTATTGCCCTGGCCTCTTCTTTTGTCATTCAGTGTTGAACGCATTCTAAACCAATATGCATTTCCTCACCTTTTGGGGGCGAAGCCAGACTTTAAGGCACCTGCTCCCCTACTTGGTGTAAACTTTGCTTGTGCCAATCAGAAACAAACACAAACAGGTTTTGGGCCCCGTCCCTTATGATGCTTCTATGATGTCATAGTTGGTACTTTATAGGCCTGCCTGCCATGTGCAGGCAGGGAGAGGAGAAAAAAAAACGAATCCTGTGTATCCTGTGTACACCCGTAACCGAGCCTGATCACCTCGAAGCCTCTCTCTCAGCTCACGTGTTTCAAACAGAGTTTCTATGTTTGCCGGTCGTTATGCGTTGGTTTGTATTTGTAAGTATCGGTTATTACTAAATGCTGCATCTTTGTTTATAAATATTGTTAGTAGATATTTTAGTCATTGTGTGTTTTAAGTTTCATTAACTTTATTAGCTAATCATATGCTGCTCCCTTACCCCTTGTAATTATCCCCAATAAAACTTTAAATTGATTAATTTTAGTTGTGTCTGTGTGTCTGTAGTTTGCATCGTGACCCATACTCTCCTTGCATCCCTTACCAATATAAGCCTGGTCTACACTAGGCGTTTAAATCAGTTTTAGGAGCGTAAAACCGATTTAAAGCCAAAACCGTCCACACTAGGAGGCACCTTATATCGATTTTAATGGCTCTTTAAACCGGTTTCTGTACTCCTCCCTAACGAGAGGAGTAACGCTAGTATCGGTATTAACATATCGGATTAGGGTTAGTGTGGACGCTGATCGACGGTATTGGCCTCCGGGAGCTATCCCACAGTGCACCAGTGACCGCTTTGGACCGCAATCTGAACTCGGATGCAGTGGTCAGGTAAACAGGAAAAGCCCCGCGAACTTTTGAATATTTCCTGTTTGCCCAGCGTGGAGCTCCGATCAGCACGGGTGGCGATGCAGTCCAAATCAAAATAAAAGAGCTCCCGCATGGACCATGCGGATGTGATCGCTGTAAGGGCAGGCAAATCCGTTCTATCAGCGCCCGTTACAGAAGATGAAATTCAGAATCCTTTTTTAAAAATCTCCAGACAGACGCCATAGCAGGGACTCAGCGCACTGCAGCGTGACAAGCGTAACGGAAAGCCAAAGAATCAAATGGATGCTCATGGACTGGAGGACTGAAGCTATCCCACAGTTCCTGCAGCCTCCGAAAAGTATTTGCATTCTTGGCTGAGCTCCAAATGCTTCTAGGGTCAAACACAGTGTCCGCGGGTCAGGGCATAGCTTGGCAATCTACTCACCCACCCCCCACCCACCCCCAGAAGCGAAAGGTAAAACAATCCTCTGACTCTTTTACATGTCACCCTATCTTTACTGAATGCTGCAGATAGACGCGATAGTGCAGCACTCAACACCAACATCCTTGCCCCCCCCCCCCGCCATGGGCGGCAGCTGGTACCAAAAGATGGAAAACCAACCACCACAACCGCCTCAGCTGATGGTACAAAAGGACTGGTAACCGTCCTTGTCATCAGCCTATTGGCCCTAATTTTTTCTGGTGGATGGATGGTGCAATATGGCTGGTAACCATCCTCATCATAGCAACAGGGGGCTGAGCTCCATCAGCCCCCACCCTTCATGTGTAAAGAAAAGATTCAGTTGCCCTGGACTAGCAGTGGGATGCTGGGCTTCTCTCCTACACACTGCTTAATGTCCTGTCTGGACTATCATAGCAGCTGGAGGCTGCCTTCCACTCATTTCTCACTAACAAGTCAGTGTGTCTTATTCCTGCATTCTTTATTAATTCATCACACAAGTGGGGGGACAATGCTACAGTAGCCAAGAAAGGCTGGGGGAAGAACGGAATCAACAGGTGGGGTTGTTACAGGAGCACCCCCTGTGAATAGCATACAGATCATAATTTCTGCAGGCTCTGACACAGAGCAGCTGTGCTCTCTGGTTCTATGATACGGTGGTTCTCTAGTACACTTGCCTATATTAGGCAGCACTGATTCTATTTTTAGATACCAAAAAGGAGGGATTGACTCAGGGAGTCATTCCCAATTTTTGCTTTTGCGCCCCTGGCTGATCGGCCAGGGGCACTAGCAGCAAATGGTACAAAAGGACTGGTAGCCATGATCATCCTCAGTTCCAATTTATGGAAGGGTTTGGATGGTGCAATATGGCTAGTAACCATCTCTGCTGTCATGCAAAAGCAAAAGCATGCTTCTGTGTAGCGCTGCTGAGTCGCCTCTGTGAGCGGCATCTAGTACACATACGGTGAGAGTCACAAACGGCAAAACAAGCTCCATGATTACCATGCTATGGCATCTGCCAGGGCAATCCAGGGGAAAAAGGCACGAAATGCTTGTCTGCCGTTGCTTTCCCAGACGAAGGAGTGACTGACGACATTTACCCAGAACCACCCGCGACAATGATTTTTGCCCCATCAGGCACTGGGATCTCAACCCGGAAGTTCCAAGGGGCGGGGGAGGCTGCAGGAACTATGGGATAGCTAGGGAATAGCTACCCACAGTGCAACGCTCCAGAAATCGACGCTAGCCACGGACCATGGACGCACACCACCGATTTAATGTGCTTAGTATGGCCGCGCTCCACCCGATTTTATAAATTCTGTTTTACAAAACCGGTTTATGCAAATTTGGAATAATCCCGTAGTGTAGACGTACCCTTAGTCTATTGCCACGTGCAGCCTGGTAAATAACAGGCCTGCATTTTCTTTCGCCCCTGCATGTACCTGGCAATTTACACAAAGAACAGGAGTCAGTTCCAGGAAGGGAAACACCTCCTTGCTGCTGCAGGCGGGGCATAGTGTGAACTCACGAAATTGAAACTTACCCTGTTACACTGCCCAAAGGGAGCCATGGCTGCAGAGAACCCCGTGGAAAGTCTCCAGGAGGAAGCGACATGTCCCGTCTGTCTGGAGTATTTCACAGAACCTGTCACTCTGGAGTGCGGGCACAATTTCTGCCTAGCCTGCATCAGCCAGTACTGGGAGGGATCCGATACAGACATCTCCTGCCCTCAGTGCAGACAAACTGTGCAACAGAGAAACCTCAGGCCCAACAGGCAGATGGCAAACATGGTAGAAATCGCCAAGCAACTGAGTTTACAGGCAGCAAAGGGAAGAGGAGGGGACAGGGTGTGTGGGGAACACCAGGAGTCGCTGAAACTGTTCTGTGAAGAGGATCAAACCCCCATCTGTCTGATCTGCAGAGAGTCCCGGGCTCACCGCGCTCACATGGTGGTTCCCATACAGGAAGCCACCCAGGAGTACAAGGTACAGAGTTGCTGTCCAGTCTTATGGGTAATCTCTTTCGCATCACAAGTTTCCTGAGACTGGTGTATCTGTGTCATTCAGCTGTGTGTAGCCTTCATTGCATGAAAGAGGCTGTACAAATTAATGATACTCCAGCCTGGCAAGAAAGGCAACAGAACGATTTAAAAATTATCTGATGTGGGAAAGTTTTCTCTGAGCAGCTGAATCCTTTTCAAACCCAGCTCCCACCAGTGAACTAAGGGAACTCTCTGCAGACAGGAAGTTATTAAATGCCCAGTGAGGTTTGATTCACAAGAGCTGCAGGCCAGTCTATGTGGGAGCGCTGCCTTTAGACTGGAGGAGGGGGAGTTACAAGCTGTGGCTGTTATTACTGATTGTGTCACAGTGTTTATTATTGTTATTTGTATCCCAGCAGCCCCTACAGCCCCCAGATGAGATCTGACCTTGATTGTGGGGGGCCCTGCACAAAACCCAGTGAGGGGCAATCCCTGCCCTGATCCAGTTACAATCTAACTCGGGGTGGGCAAACTACGGCTCCTGGGCCGCATCTGGCGTACGGGACCATCCTGCCCAGACCCTGAGCTCCCAGCTGCGGAGGCTAGCCCCTCCCCGCCCCGTTGTCCCCCCTAGCCCCCGGAGCCACACAGCTGCGCAGGCAGTGCTCTGGGCGGCGAGGCAGCGCAGTCCTGCAGGTCTGTGCGGTAGTGTGTCTGGCTCCGAGCGGGCTGCAAGGCTGCCAGACGTGCTGCTCTGAGTGGCGTGGTAAGGGGGTAAGGGGGTTGGATAAGGGGCAGAGGATCCTGGGGGGCAGTCAGGGGACTGGGAACAGGGGGCAATTGGATGGGGCGTGGGAGTCCTGAGGGGCCTGTCAGAAGGCAGGGGTGTGGGTAGGGGCGGGGTAGTCAGGAGACAGGGAGCAGGAGGGTTGGATGCGGGGTCCCCGGGAGGGTGGTTAGGGATGGGGTCCCGGGAGGAGGCACTCAGGGACAAGGAGTGTGGGGGGGTTGGATGGGTCGGGGATTCTGAGGGGGGCAGTCAGGTTGCAAGAAGTGGGAGGGAGCAAATAGGGACTGGGGCCAGGCTGTTTGGGGAGGCACAGCCTTCCCTACCCAGCCCTCCATAGTTTTGCAATCCCTATGTGGCCCATGGGCCAAAAATTTTGCCCACCCCTGATCTAACTGGACAAGAGAGACAAAAGGTGGGAGGAGAAACTGAGGCACAAAGAGGGAAAGTGATTTGTCCAAGGTCACTCAGTAGGTCAGTGGCAAAGCTGGGTATAAACCCCCACTTATCCAAGGCCAAGCCCACTCCCCTAACCACTAGCCTATGCTGCCCCCCTCAGCACCACTGAGCAGTGATGAAGTGCAAACAGTAGGAAGAAAAGACTCCCAGGCTCAGCACGGAGACAAGGATTCCCACTGGGATTCTGAACTCCTGTATTGCTCCATGAGGGGTTAATCTCCGATGCTGCCGGCCTGCACTAGAGGAGATCACTGGGCTAAACACTGTGTGGACTCCCGGCACCTTGAGCCCGCACACAAAAGGGCTCCAGACAGCTCAGGTCCATGCAAAGTACCACTGGGATTTCACTGGATTGTAGCAAAACTAACCCCAGACTGGAGCTGACCGGTGCCAGTCTGACCTCTTCTAGTATGTACATGGACAAGGACGAGCCAAAATCCTTCTATTAGTCCCACCAGGCAGATTTTGTAATATCCCAGAATGCACTGCTTCCGGGATCTTTACCAGGGAATGGGACGGTGGGGACCGGCCCAGAGGGCATTGCCACTGAAAACGTTTAGAGCAGCACTGGGGCAAACCCCAACCGTTCTTTATACAAATCTGCCTGTCTAATTAGGGTGGCCACTGAGGCATCCCCAGAACACAGAACATCCCCACGCCTGCCTGCATGGGCCCTCCCCTGCCTTCTTCAGCTTGCCTCCACCTGCATCATTCTGCATGGAAGTGCCACCCCCCACCCCTACCCCCGCCCTCACTAGTATCCTCAGTCTTCTCCTCTTTCTTTTTCACTGGACAAACCCACGTCCAGTGCTGGGTCCCTACCAGACAGGGATAGTGCTCCACAACACTGGAACTGCGCAGCTTCCAACCAGACGAATGGCCTCCCGACATCTCATGGGGTTTGCCGTGGTGCTTAGACCAACTCTTTCCAACCAGTGCAGTCCCCAGGGCTTCAGGGCTGAAATCCCAGCCCTTATTGAAACCCTGCTGGCTTCTGGGATTTGTATCACTTTCTTTGTTAAACCTTCTTAAAAAATAGGGCTGTTGATTCACCCCCATGTGACTCCAGTGCCCTGTTATGTGCTGCACCACTAATCAATTCACAAATAGCAATAAAGCTTGGTTATAATTGAGATCTCTCTCTAATTACTGAAAAGACTGAACCTGATTTGGTAATAAGTCAGAATATGACGCATTCCCAGTCTGCATTGATAAGGTTTCATCTCCTTGGTGACCCTGATGTCACAAAGCGATTAGGACCAACAGTCATCTTGGTTTTGGATGGAAAAACTAAAAGCTCCACACCCCTCTCAACCATTCAAATAAAAGCTCCCAAATCTTTTCTGTTTCTTCAGGAAAGAATCCAGGCCCAATTGAAGACTCTGAGGGATGAGAGAGAAAAGCTGCTGGGATTGAAAGTGACTGGAGAGGGGAAAAGCCAGAAGTATCTGGTAGGTGCCTGTTGTTATGAACCAGCAGGGAGTGCAGGGGTGAAAGTAACTTACAGGACTTACGGGTACTGCCGGAGTCCTGAGGGGGCGTGGTCTCATCCGGAAGAGGAGGGGCCTCTCAAGATTTAAAGGCCCTGGGGAACCAGCTATGGCTGGGAGACCCAAGGCCTTCAAATCAACCAGGGACTCCCAGCTGCAGAGGTGGCTGGGAGCCCCCCAGGGCTCAGGGGCAAATTAAAGGGCCCGGGGCTCTGGCCACCAGGGGGTAATCCGAGCTTTGCGGGGCTGGGGCAGGGATTTAAAGGGCCCAGAGCTCCTGCCACTGAGGGAAGCCCAAAGCCCTTTAAATCCTGACCCCAGCCCGGCCGCCAGAGCCGTGGCTGGGATTTAAAGGGCTCTGGGCTGCCCACAGCTGTGAGGAGCTTTGAACCCTTTAAATCCCCGACCCAGCCCGGCCACCAGAGCCCAGCCCCAGCCCGACCACCAGAGCAGCGGCGGGGAGCCATGAGCCCTTTAAATCTAAGCCATGGGCAGCCCAGAGCCCTTTCAGTCGCCGCTGTGGAAGCCGGTGTGGTCCAGCACAGCGTACTGGCTCTTCCCGGTACGCCGTACCAGACCAGACCGGCTTACTTTCACCTCTGAGGGACTGGCAGTGAGAGGTCTATTTGGAGGCAGACTCCTGTGTGGCCTTGGTGAAAGTGGTTTTGTGTGTGTTTCACCATGATCACGGATTGCTGGGTAGGAGTCATGTGTAGACAAGCCCTAAGCTTCCATTTCAGCTGGTCAGTTAATGTCTAGCTCTTGTGACTTGCCCAGAAATCCCCCCCAAGTGAACTGAATGTCTCTGTGAAGTGCTGTCCACTGTGTTTGGTCATTTCGTGCATTAACATGTTTGTTTCTTTTGTCTCCCCTAGTGTCTCTGTCAGTGTAGTGCTGAGTCCTGCCTCCTGCTGCTCTGAGTCTGAATTCCCAGAGACCATGAATGACATAATATGCTAACATGACACACATGCAAACCTTCCTTTCAGAGAGATAGGGGCTGAAGTGGAAGCTGTGAGAGAATCCTCTCCCTAGGGTAAAGTCAAATGTCAGAAATCAGGATTTTCAACTAAGTTCTCCCTCCTGCACACTCAGCTCTCCGTGAAAGGACCTCAGGCTTCATCCATGTCCCTGACCAGCCCTTTCCCTATTTTCGTACAGAAACAAACACAAACCGAGAGGCAGAAGATTGTGTCTGAATTTCAGCAACTGCGGCAGTTCCTGAAGGAACAAGAGCGACTCTCTGGCCCAGCTGGGGAAGCTGGACGAAGAGATTGCGAGGATCCAGAGTGAAAATGTCAGTAAACTCTCCGAGCAGATTTCCCACCTGAGTGAGCTGATCAGTGAGCTGGAGGAGAAGTGTCAAAAACCACCAAGTGAATTCCTGCAGGTGAGACAAGGAGAAACAGAGATGCTGACTCCGTGGGTGCTTAAGGGCTAGAGGACCCACGGAAAAAATTAGTGGCTGCTTAGCACCCATCATCAGCCAGCTCCCCCCCTGACCCCAACGCCTCCTGCCTGCCAATCAACTCCTCCCCCTCCCTCCCAGCGCTTCCCACCAGCCTCAATCAGCTGTTCCATGGTGTGCAGGAGGCACTGGGAGGAAGAGGGAGGAGCAGGGATGGGGTGCGCACAAGGGAGGGGTCAGAAAGAGGCTGGGTAGGGGTGGAGCGGGGGTGGGAAGAGGAAGGGTGGGGGTGTGGCATTGGGGAAGGTGTGGAGTGGGGGCAGGGCCTGGGGTTCAGCACCCCCAGGGACAATTAGAAGCCAACACCTGTGATTAGAAACATCCCAGATCCCCACACAGGGAAGGGAGGGCTCCTGAATCATAAGCACTGGAGCCAGCGGTCTGAGATCTCAGTGTAACTCGGCATGTGCATTGCTGACGTCTGAGTGAGTATTGTTCTTTGCAGAGTTACAGACACAGAGATCTTAGAGATGGAAAAGCCCCATTAGCTCAGGGAATCCATGGCTCTGGGGCCAGGGCAGGGCCTCTCTTCCCCATATTTGCAAAATCCCTTCCCTGGGATCCCCTGTGTGAATCAAATGGAACTGACAGTCTTTTCTCTCTCTCTCTCCCTTCCCTCTAGGATGTCAGAAGTACCTTGAGCAGGTATGTGGCTCCCTCTCACTCCCCGTCACACTTCACAATGCTGGGAAAGAGCTTGACGGTGATGTTAGCACTACATCTCCCCAGGGCTGTACAGCAAAATGTGTGGGGAAGGTCACATTCTGGATACAAATCTCTCTGATCAACTTCATCCTGAGGTTCTCGCCCTCGTATAGAAGACTCTGGGATTCTCCATTCAGTGGAAAGGACTGACCTCAAGTATTTCCCAGAGATGTCACCTCCCTGGGGGACTGGGCACTTCAGGATAGTGGAGATGGAATATGGGCCTGTCACTGCTGGGGCCCTGGTTACCATTCAGCCCAGGCCAGCAGTGGTCAAGAGTCTTTCCAACCTGAAGACTGTTTGGAGACCTGTGTGGAATGAGCTGGGGAGGGGGGAGTTGGTGCCTCAGTCTAATTCCTAAGGGACAGATTTCTGCAGCAGGGAGAAGCAGAGGAATTCTAACTCCAAGCCCATTAGAGCAGTGACTCACCAGTAAGCACTTATAATGAGTCACTAAATGAACTATAATCATGTGAAATTGTTTCTCTCCAGGTGTGAGACGGGGAAGTTCCAGCAGCCAGAGGAGATTTCTCCTGAACTGGAGGAGCGAGTCAGTGATTTCTCCCAGAAAACCATTGCGCTACGGAGGCTCTGAGGAAGTTCAAAGGTACCTAGAAGGGATCTAGGAGGGGAAACTGGGATAAGTGTCTGAGACTGAGAATGGCGCTGGTCAATTGGTTCATAGTTAGATTATGCTTCTATTTAATTGTTGAGAATGCCACACACTTAGGGTCCAAGGCACTCAGACTGCTTAATTCAACCCCTTATTTGTTCCAAAAGCATGGCTTGTTATTACAATTACTATGAAAATAAGAAGTGACAGAAATACTGCCCACTTACCTTCTCCTGGTGCATAGGCAGGTCATGATGCATTTCTCCTATGATGCTCCTTACAATGTCTGACGATTATACACATCCAGATTATATATTTATTAGTTCTTTTCCAATCACCTTTGTGTGTTATGCATTGTATCTTCTAACTGGAAGGACTTTTGCTGTCCAAGCTATTTTCAAGTTATTCTCGTTTCTGATTCATTCATTACCAGTCATTACACTCTGATGTGCATGGATCACTTTGACCCTTTTCTCCACGTGGGATTTTTTGGACTTTGCTAACTGCTCCTTGGCAGTACATTTTGAGTGTCTGGTGTCTTTAAGCACATTGTGTGGTCGAAACATCTCTTTGTCCCATATAGCAACTTATGAACACATCACTTAATAACAAGGCCACTTAAAGCAACATTTCCGTTATGTCAAATACGATGATTTCTGAAAATCTTATTTCATCATATAAAAGAAAAGGTTCTACCAATCCCAAAGGATCGGACACGTTACATCCCAGGTTAACGAATGTTTCAGATTTTACCCAAATACACGCTACAGCCATTTCTTATCAACTAAACTAAACTTTATTAAAAAACAAAAAAAGAAAGTATGGTTAAAAAATCAATATACATACAGACATGAGTTTGATTCATCAAGGTTCAGATTCGTAGCGGAGATGGTGAGCTTTCTAGTTATAAAGAATTCTTTCAGAAATAGTTGATAGTCCAATGTCCAATATCACCTTCAGGGTGTACCAGCATAACTGCGACCTCAGTCTTGCAACTCAAACTTCCCCTGATGAAGCCTAAGAAGATCTGGGATGACAGAATCAGGACCCAAGGATCTTTTCTACAATTTCATGTCTTTTGACAAGTTGGGAGTTCAAAAGGATGTTGGGTCCATTGCTGGGAGATGCCTGAATGAGAGAGGAAAGAGGTTTCAGACCTTTTCACATTAAATACCTTAGTGTGTCTCTGTCTGTTTCTGTGTCATGATGAAAACACAGTTCTAGGAGATCAGAGTGGGGATGCTGTTATAAATATGAAGCCTGAAATCTCACCTGTTTTATCCTTACCCCTCCAGACACTCTGCCGTCTGCACTGGAGAGAAAAAGAGGGGAACCACTCGGAGCGCACAGACAGGGTGAGATTGCAGGAGCTTCTTGGCACTGGCTCCTCTCATTGGCCCCACCCCTGCTCCTCTTCCCCCGAGGCTCTGGCCCCTGGCCAGGCCAGAAACCAGAGCCGGGCTCCTACCCAGGGAGCCCGAACGGCACTGGGGAGCCTTGCACCCTCCACCTGCCCTGGGTGGAGCACCCCAGGGAGCAGGGACATGGGACGGGGGCTGCTCTCAGGCCCCCCAGAGACCCACCCAGGAAAGTGAAGGGTCAAGGGTTCTCCCCAGCCGGCAACGCTCCCAGCCTGGCCAGGGGTCAGGGCTTGGTGGGAAGAGGAGTAATGGAGCAGGGCCTCAGAGTGAGTAGGGCCACCGGTGGTGGGACCTCGTGCCCCACCCCCAACTTCTACCAAGGGTCTGGAACTGCTGGGGAGATCCCAAGCTGTCATCACACAAACACTCCTGACACCAACCTTAGTGCTGAGTTCATGCCCACACTGATGAACAGAAACACTCGCTGAGCAGCACCTGAACAGAGCTCTCTGCCCTGAGGGCTGACACATCCCTCTGGTTTACCCTAGTGGAGAGGTCTCCCCATCGCTGTTCTCCAACATCCTGCCTTTCCTGTGGGCAGGGCTGGGATCTCCCATTGGAGCTGCTCACTGCTTCCTGGATTGGGGAGATGCTCTCCCTGTGATGCTGCCAGCTCCTCCCTTCTCTCTGGGCTGGGGATGGGGCTCCCCCACCCAATGCCACCTCCTACTCTGTGGTGTTAACCAGCTATTCCCCAATGCTGCACCTTCGTCTCTGTTCCCCGGCCTGGGAGTGGAGGCTTCATTAGGGGAGGGAGTTTCCCTCTGGGTTTAAAGCTGGTACCGGCTTCTTCTGTTCCCTCCTCAATAAAAGCTTCTGACGCCTTCCTGGCTGTGTCTGTGCCCCTGGGAATGGAGCAGCCCCAGCAGGGGGAGCCGGGAGCTGAAGCTTCTGGAAGCAAATGAGAAACACACTAGGCCCTGGTCTATGCTAAGGCGTGGGGGGGGGGGGGGTTGAGCTAAGATGCTGCCCTTCCCCCATCGACTCCGCTTCCGCCTCTCACAGCAGGGGAGAACCGGAGTTGACGGGGAGAGAGCTCGGGGATCGATTCATCACGTCTAGACTAGACTCTATAAATTGATCCCCAATAGATCGATCACTACCCTGAGGAGCTGCAGTGACGTCCCTGCTCAGTCTCTGGTGCCCAGGGCAGAGGCAGCTCCATGGGATCCAGGCCTGTCCCAGCCAGGACGGGGCTGCTGGGGAGTGTGAGAAATGGTCCCAGCTTCCCCCAGGGCCGAGCTCTGCCCCTAACGCTCTGATTCTCTCTCCAGTGAATGTGACTCTGGATCCAGACACGGCTCATCCCATCCTCGTCCTGTCTGAGGATCGGAAAAGTGTGAGACGGGGAAACGCATGGCAGCGACTGCCCAACAACCCTGAGAGATTTGACACTGCGCCCTGTGTGCTGGGCTGTGAGGGATTCACCTCGGGGAGACATTGCTGGGAGGTGGAGGTGGGGGATGGGAGATGCTGGGCTGTGGGGGTGGCCAGAGCGTCTGTGGGGAAGAAGGGACAGATCAGCCGTAGCCCTGAGGGGGGGATCTGGAGTGTGGAGCGGCACTGGCAGGGTCACTTCCAGGCTCTCACCTCCCCAGTGACCCCCCTGCCCCTGAGCCTGGTCCTCAGCAGGATCCGGGTTTGTCTGGACTGTGACCGGGGGCAGGTGACATTTATCGATGCTGGTGACGAGGCCCCGATCTTCATTTTCCCGCTGGGCTCCCTCCCCGGGGAGAGAATCCGACCCTGGCTCTGCGTGGGGGTGGGATCCCGGATCACACTGTGTCCCTGAGACATGGGGGGAAACAGCCCTCTGGGAATGGAAAAATGGTTTTCTCTAGCCAAGTAATCCTAGCCCCTATTGCCTGGAGGATGCCTGTCTACCCAACCTCTGGCCTCTTAGCTCTATGACCCCTGGAATCTCCTCCCCCCCTCCCTCTCTGCAGCACCAGGTATGGGAGGAGAAAAGGGGCCATAGGAGCAGATGTGGGGGCTGCGGGGTCACAACTAGTGGAGGGGCTGGAGGTAGAAGTGATGTGGGGTTGTGGGGCAGTATTAATGTGGAGGCACCCATATGTGGAGTGGCAGGGACACAGAATTAGTTAATTGGGATTTGGCATTTTGGGAAGAAGCTGAAAGCTCCGCATCAGCCAGGAGCCTGGGAGAAGGAGACCCAGGGACTGGGGAATGTGCATTCATCCCAATATCCAGTAGAAATGAGTGACTAGCGTAGACACCGCCTATGTTGATAAAAGAAGTTTTACCATCAATGCAGTAAATCCACCTCCAGGAGAGGCAGTAGTTAAGGCAACAAAGAATTCTTCCCTTGACTTATCTGCGTCTACAGCAGGGGTTAGATTGACCTAACTATATCACACAGGGTGTGAAAGTTTTCACAGCTCTAAGTGATGTAGCTAGGCTGACCTAAGTTTTAGGTGTAGACCAGGTCTCAGGAAGAATACTCAGGAAGAATACTCCTACTACAGCAGAACTACAGCTATGTCACTGAAGTGCCATTGTGTAGATGCATCCGGAAGTGTTTTTTCCATCGCTCTAGTTTATCCCCCTTTCTGAGAGCCTGTAGCAAGGTCACCGTCAGAATTCCATTGTCTGCACCGGGGGTTAGGTCGATCTAACTGTGGCACTCAGAGCACAAAATGTTTCCCAGCCCTGAATAACATCCCCAAGTTGATCTAAGGGTACGTCTACACTACAGGACTATTCCGAATTTGCATAAACCGGTTTTGTAAAACAGATTGTATTAAATCGAGTGTGCGCGTCCACACTAAACACATTAAATTGGTGGTGTGCGTCCACAGTACGAGGCTAGCATCGATTTCTGGAGCGTTGCACTGTGGGTAGCTATTCCGTAGCTATCCCATAGTTCCCGCAGCCTCCCCCGCCCCTTGGAATTTCTGGGTTGAGCTCCCAGTGCCTGATGGGGCAAAAATCATTGTCGTGGGTGGTTCTGGGTAAATGTCGTCAGTCACTCCTTCCTCTGGGAAAGCAACGGCAGACAAGCATTTCGCGCCTTTTTTCCCTGGATTGCCCTGGCAGATGCCATAGCATGGCAATCATGGAGCCTGTTTTGCCTTTTGTGACTGTCACCGTAGGTGTACTAGATGCCGCTCAGAGAGGCGATTCAGCAGCGCTACACAGCAGCATGCTTTTGCATGACAGCAGAGATGGTTACCAGTCATACTGCACCATCTACCAATCCATAAATTGGTAAAAAGATGATCATGGTTACCAGTCCTTTTGCACTGTACCATTGTCTGCTGTCATAAGTACCCCTGGCTGCTCTTAGCCAGGGCACAAAAGCCAAAATTGGGAGTGACTCCCTGAGTCAATCTCTCCTTTTTGGTATCTAAAAATAGAATCAGTCTTGCCTAGATTATGTGAAAAGTGTACTAGAGATCCAGTATATCATAGAACCAGAGAGCACAGCTGCTCTGTGTCAGATCCCACAGAAATTATGAGCTGTATGCTATTCACAGGGGGTGCTCCTGCAACAACCCCACCTGTTGATTCCATTCTCCCCCAGCCTTCCTGGGCTACTGTTGCAGTGTCCCCCCACTTGTGTAATGAAGTAATAAAGAATGCAGGCACAGTGACTTGTTAGTGAGAAATGAGTGGAAGGCAGGCTCCAGCTGCTATGATAGTCCAGACAGGACATTAAGCTGTGTGGAGAAGAGGAGCCCTGCATCCCACTGCTAGTTCAGGGACAATTGAATCTTTTCTTTACACATGAAGGGCGGGGGCTGATGGAGCTCAGCCCCCTGTTGCTATGATGAAGACAGTTATCAACCATACTGCACCATCTACCAGGAAAAATTAGGAGCAGGCACCCTTGATTGACCTAACGGATGCTAGTCTGCATGGTTACCAGCCCTTTTGCACTGCACCATAAGGCTGATGATGACAGTGGATATCAGCCATATTGCACCATCAGCCACCCATGGTGGCGGGGGGAGGCGAGGATGTTGGTATTGACTGCTGCAGCATCGCGTCTATCTGCAGCATTCAGTAAAGATAGGGTGACATGTAAAAGAGTCACGAGAGGATTGTTTTCCCTTTCACTTCTGGGGCTGGGTGGGGGGGGTACGTAAATTGCCGAGCTATGCCCTGACCCACCGCGGACACTGTGTTTGACCCTAGAAGCATTTGGAGCTCTGCCAAGAATGCAAATGATTTTCGGAGACTGTAGGAACTGTGGGATAGCTTGAGTCCTCCAGTCCATGAGCGTCCATTTGATTCTTTGGCTTTCCGTTACGCTTGTCACGCAGCAGTGCGCTGAGTCCCTGCTATGGCGTCTGTCTGGAGATTTTTAAAAAAGGATTCTGAATTTCATCTTCTGTAACGGAGCTCTGATAGAACAGATCTGCCTGCCCTTACAGCGATCACATCCGCATGGTCCATGCTGGAGGTCTTTCTTTATTTCAATTTTTAACTGCATCGCCACACGTGCTGATCGGAGCGCCATGCTGGGCAAACAGGAAATATTCAAAAGTTCGCGGGGCTATTCCTGTCTATCTGGCCACTGCATCCGAGTTCAGATTGCTGTCCAGAGCGGTCAGTGGTGCACTGTGGGATACCACCCGGAGGTCAATACCGTCGATCTGCGGCCACACTAACCCTAATCCGATATGGTAATTCCGATACTAGCGCTACTCCTCTCGTTAGGGAGGAGTACAGAAATCGATTTAAAGAGCCCTTTATATCGATATAAAGGGCCTCTCAGTGTGGACGGGTGTGGCGTTAAATCGGTTTTACGCTCCTAAAACCGGTTTGAACGCTTAGTGTAGACCAGGCCAAAATGTTAAGTGTAAAGCAGGCTTAAGAGGGATTTCCCTGGAGCTAGCTGAAAACACAGGGGCTGAGGGATTGCCTGGCAGATTGGTGTGCATGAGGCAGAAAGCCAAGAGAACCAGTCTTGAATGTGATTCCCAGCAGGAAACTCAGTGACAGAGCTTGCTTCAGGCACAGGGTTCCCCAGTGTCACGGAGTCCCTGGGCGATACTCTGGAACTGCTCCCCACAATGCCAGTCAGGACTTTGGGGAGCCTCCTCTTGGAGCAGACTGTTTTCAGGCAAGAAGCTCACACGTCTTCACCTCCTGGGTCTCTCCTTGGAGCATTCAGCATCCTCTGCCCCTCTGTGCGCTTCCCACAGCGAGCCAGCAGGGTCCTGGGGAAACCACTGAGTCCTGCACCCCCACTTCGCAGTCAGACGTGACTCTCAGCCAGCCAGTAAAACAGAGGTTTATTAGATGACAGGAACACGGTCGAAAACAGAGCTTGTAGGTACAGCTTAACGGACCCCTCGGCCGGGTCCATTCTGGGGGCAGTGAGCCAGACCCCACGTCTGCACTTCACTCCTCATCCCCAGCCAGCTCCAGACTACCAAACCCTCCAGCCCTCCGTCTCTGCTCAGTTCCTTTCCCGGGCCAGGAGGTCACATGATCTCTTTGTCTCCAACACCTTCAGTTGGCACCTTTTCAGCGAAGGGGCCTAGGCCATCAGTTGCTAGCAGACAGAGTGCCAGGCATTTAGGTGCACTGGCCCTTTGCTCTGTAGCAATCACACACCCTTATTCCACCACCTAGATACTTAAGAACTGCATAGGGGACACTGAGGCACCAACACAGTATTCAGAGAAAACATTAAGAATATTCCCAGTTCACCACATCTCTCACCCCTTCAAGACCGAACTGAGCGAGGTCACTTCAGCCAATGACCTGGGGAAGTTCGAACCCACCAACGTTCCCATGGATGCCCCAGCATCTCTCCCATTCCTTGGTGTGAGTTACACCAGGCTCTTCCAGTCTCACGCCCTCTCTTAGGTCGAGTGTGCTTGATGGCACTCGCAGGCCGCATGTAGGAAGGTTTATGCGACCCGTACCGTTTTGCCACCCCGATACCCCTTGGGTTCAAACTGGGATGGGGGTCTTCTCCCAGCACTCTGGTCTGTGATTCGGGCTCCCTTGGTTAAGAGCCCCCATCTTGGCCTTGGCCAGCTCTGGGCTTGGGCAGCCAGTCCCCACCTTGTGACCCAGATACAACACCTCTGCCATCCCCACCTTACACTTTCCAGCTTTCATCGTCAGTCCCACCTCCTTCAGGCCGCCCAGCACCCTCTTCACCTGGGTCACCTGTTCCTCCCTGGTCTGGCTAAAGATGTACATGTTATCAGTGTACGCCAGGGCCATGTTCTCCATCCCCCTTAGCTTGTCTAGAATCTCCCCAGGTCTAGGCATGGGGTAGGCATTGGACACTGTGATGGCTTTAAGCTTCTGATGGTCCCCACTAAACCAGATCATCCTGTCTCCCTTGGGGACCAGCCCCACAGGTGAGGCCCATGGGCTGTTGAACGGCTGGATCACATCTAAAGCCAGCATGTCCTTGACCTCTCTCTCCAGGTTCTGGGCTGCTTTCCCAGTGACTCTGAACGGGGAACACCTGATGGGAGATTGGCTCCCACCTCAGGGAAGAGATCCACCAGAGGGTCTTCCCCCTTCTCCTCCCAATCCTCCCCTTTCAGGTCCAGGAGTCCCCTTGCTTTCCTCCCATACAGCAGCTCCACAGGGAAGAATCTTGTGGATTCCTGGGGCACCACCAGCTGCCTCCCGATTCCCCACAGTTCTACTTCCCCTTGGGGAGCCCATTCCTGGTACAGGAATCCCTTCTCCCGCAGGACTCTATCCCTGCAGCCTTCCCCAAGGGGGTTTGCAGCGCTGTGGCCAGCAAGTTCCCTCAGCTTCTCCAAGGAAGGATCCTTCCGCAGCTCGGTCTGGAGTTCAGCTGCTGGGGGACGGAGTGGGACCTGCTCCCTCTCGCTGGCTGGGCCTGGGGTCACAGCCCCCCTGAGCCCTGTCCCTGGTAGCTCCCTCCCTGCTGTGTAATCACTTCGCAGCAGCACATCTGGACCAGGCAAACCTGGTTGGCAACCGACCTGCCCTGCCTGGGTGTCCCCCCACTCAGCTGGGGTCTCAACTCCCACCGTGCTCAGCACTGCCCTTGCTGTCCCAGTGGGGGCAGGCAGCGAGCTCCTTGCTTTGGTCACAGCATCAGAGCCAGCATGAGCCCACTCTCCGGTGTGCAGAGGGGCGGGGAGCATCTCTCCCTCCCACTCAGCCCCAGGGGGCTGGTTACAGGCAGGCAGGTATCCTGAGCCCAGCAGCCCCTCCCCCGCTGCCAGCCAGGTCATTTGCATTTTCACTGACCATTTCCATCTTAGCCAATTGGTTCCCTGGATTTGAATTCAAATCCTCGGCCGTTACAGGAGCAGGGCCTGGATCCTGTCCCAAAGAGACACAGTCACCCCCAACAGGATCTCACAGCCAAAATTCTGGAGAACCCCAACTACCAGCCAGCCTGACCCCTCCTTTGTCTGCAGAGGGATCCAGACCATAGGCAGGGCGAGGGGCTTCACCCCGGGGACCTTCACCCAGGCCCCACAGCCCCTCAGCATCTGCGGCTGCATCACCACAGTTCTCTCTCTCCCAGGGTCTCACCACCCAGGCGTGTCTCCCCACTGACCCCTGGGAAGTTCCCTATGCCTCTCCACTCCACCATTGCCAGTCCATGCTGCTGCTGCTTCTCCTGCAACTTTTCCTCGGGCCCTTGCTCTCTCTTACGGTTCTCTCGGGCTCTGCTCCAATTCCATCCGTCTCCGATCCCCTGATGGGGAACCCGATCGTGAAGACCCTCATCTGGTTGGAGACCAGACTCTCGGGGATGCCTGGCTGCTGCTCCAGCTGCTCCCAGATCCTCCTGTAGCCCAATCTGGGTCAGGAATCTGCTCCTCAGAGCGGTCCTCCTCCTCCAACTGCACAATTAACTGTGCTTTAGTGAACTTCCCACTTTGTGCACAGGATCACAATGTCCTTCTTAAGGCGATGGTGATAGGCCATCACTTCACTGTTCTCAAGTTGCTCTGGACTTACAGGCCTGTGTGCTCTTGGCTCCCCCGTGGTTTCCAGGAAGAACCCCTGGTGTGCCAACCCTTCTCGTGGTCACCAGGGTTGAGCTGGTCACCGTGGTTTGCCAGGGTTGAGCTGCAGACTCCTCCGCCCCGGGACTGCTCCTGCAATCCCCAGGGGAACCCTGCTACTGCAAAAATCCTTCTCTCTCCCAGGGTCGAGCAGCAAGCTCCTCCACCCCGAGACTGCTCGCTGCAGTCCTCAGGGGGACCCTGTTACTCCAACAGTCCTTCTCACTAGTCACACACTCCCAGAGGTTAATGGCCCCCTGAAACCATCCCTCTCTGAGCCTTCAGCATGCCTGGTCCTCATCATCCTTCCTTTGTTTTACTGCTCCCCAGTCACTTACTGCAAGAAGCGCCATTCACGGGGTGCAGTACATCCCTCCTCTGCCACCACATGCTCTGGAACTGCTCCCCACAAATCCAGTCAGGACTTTGGGGAGCCTTCTCTCCCTTGGAGCAGACTGTTTTCAGGGCAAGAGGGTCACACGTCTTCACCTCCTGGGTCTCTCCTTGGAGCATTCAGCATCCTCTGCCCCTCCGTGCGCTTCCCACAGCGAGCCCGCCCCAGCGGGGTCCTGGGGAAGCCACAGGGTCCTGCACCCCCACTTCGCAGTCAGACGTGACTCTCAGCCAGCCAGTAAAAACAGAGGTTTATTCGATGACAGGAACACGGTCTAACACAGCGAACGGGACCCCTCGGCTGGGACCATTCTGGGGGGCAGTGAGCCAGACCGTCCACGTCTGCACTTAACTCCTCATCCCCAGCCGGCTCCAGACTGCCAAACCCCTCCAGCCCCTCCTCTCTGCTCAGTGTCTTTCCCGGGCCAGGATGTCACATGATCTCTTTGTCTCCAACACCTTCAGTTGGCACCTTTGCAGAGGAGGGGCTCAGGCCATCAGTTGCTAGGAGACAGAGTGCCAGGCATTTAGGTGCACTGGCCCTTTGCTCTGTAGCAATCACATATCCGTATTCCACCACCTAGATACTTAAGAACTGCATAGGGGACACTGAGGCACCAACACAGTATTCAGAGAAAACATTAAGAACATTCTCAGTTTGCTACACTCGGAAAGGCAGACGTGGAGTTCTGAGTAAAGAAACTACTGGCTTCTGTTTGTTTGTACTGTGTTCAGGGCATAGGAATGTGTGGATATTGTTTGTAACTAATACAGATTGCACCAAAGAAATACCTGACTCCTATAATCAATTTCTCCTGCCAATGGAAGAACCTAGCAAGGCCCCAAACACTGGCTAACTGCTGAGGTCAAAGAAGCAATGGGACAACCCAAGTCAGAATCTAGACCTGTGGAGGCAAATGCATTGGTGGGAAACATTTGCGGGGAGCTCCAGCAGCAAAGAGCCTGTGCAGAGGAGCAATTGCTGCTAATTGTGGACTTGAGCACGTCCAGCTTTGTGTGCTGAGCAGTCCCCGTTGTCCCTTCTCTCCGCCTGATACTCCTCTGCCCAGAGTCAGACAAAACCCAAACATGGATCCCTGGCTTGTATTTCCTCCCAGCAGACCCAGTCAACACAGTGATAATGAACTCGGTATTGGCCCAAGGAAAGAAAATGACAGGAAGAGACTGGGGCAGCTGGAACAGGGTGGAGAATTGGGGTGGGGAATGGGTTGGATTGTTACTTTCCCTTTTGTGTTTGGAGTTTTACAAAACTAAAACCTGAACTCTTCTTTCTAGCTCTTAGCTCGTGTTTTGAAGGGGCTCGGCTGTGACCTTTAGATTGCGATGACATAAATCTTAGATGATTTATCATAAAATCACCCTTCAGCACCTTTGCTCCAGATTAATGAGTTGTTGCCATTTTCATGCCTTGTCACTAACACGCACCAGCTGCCTCTGACCTTAACCCAGGGAGCCCCTGTAGCCCGGCTGGTCCCAGGCGAGTGGTTAGATGTTCAGCAAGACACAGCCAGGCCAAGGCTCCTCCGCGCACACATTGTCACTGAATTAACTCAAGGGGGTTTAGTTCCCACTTATCGTTTCAGTGCAAGTCTGTGTGTGACTGTGGATGCCCTCACTGTGTATTAATATAACCCTTCTGCTGGGGGGAGCTGGCAGCAACCAGGCCTGGGTTCAATATCTAGAGCAGTGGTTCCCAAACTTTAACAACCCGTGAACCCCTTTCACTAAAATGTCAAGTCCCTGTGAACCTCCTCCTAAAAATTAATAATTCCAGACATATTCTCCTTGACCTGAGTATAAATTATAAAAGCAGTGATCTTGGAAACATAAAATTTGTTTTTATGACATGCTTATTACACACTATTTATTATTAATTATCATTTATCGGGACAGTATTTTTATTACATTATGAAAACGGCAGCACACTTCCAAGCTCTCACTTTCGTAGCTTGTGTCACTTTGAATAAGACTCTTATAAAACAAGGCTCCTAGGTTTCATCAAGGAGCATCAGATGCGAAACAGCAGGAAGGTATTTAAGAAGCCAACTCACAGAGTTCCTCCTACACAAGCATTCAGGTCTTGAGCAGTCCAGGCAAACAATGCACATTACAACAAAACTTAAACTTGTTCTTCATAATAAGTTTAAAAACAATCCTAGCTGCCTATTTAATTTTAAAAACAGCAAAAAATATCCACCTCCCTTTCCATTTCTTCTAAGGAGTCTTGAAGTTTAAATCTCCTCAGTGTGACAGGGACGCTGGCTTTGATCTGCTTAGCTCTTGGAAGTCCAGGAGATCTGAGCTTCTGACGCGGGCTGCTCAGGGTCCCTAGGGAAGCTCCGTCTGCCATTAGGGAATTTTTCCACGAGAACCCCCTGTAACATTTCACAAACCCCCAGGGGTTCATGAAGCCCAGTTTGGGAACCACTGATCTAAGGGTTCCTTTTCAACAATACAACAGAACCGGCTCCAGCCCCACCCAGTAACCTGAGAAAATTACACACACCCCTGGGCGCCTCTAGAGGCAATACTTCCCCTCTCGCAACCATGGAGTCTGAGTGTAGAACAGAAACTTTTAATGAAAGGAGAGAAATCACACGGCATTCTTTTGGGGAAACGCTGCAAGCTGGATTAATAAAGATAAAACCATGAGCGAAACAACCACCCTGGAATACGTTGGGCCTTCGTCTCAGCTTCTTAATTCAAGCAACCAAAAGTTCCTTTAACGTGCCCACCCCTTCTCCCTCTGCAGCACTCACAATGAAGACTCAGAATGTAGAGGTGCATCTGCAGAGTTCACCTCTCACCCTGGTGGGGGCCAGGGGGTGCATCTTGCTTGCTCCACTGTCCAGGCATTTGCTCTGGCACCGGCTGCCTTGCCAGCCACTCACAGCTCTACTTACCACTGCACCAGCTGCTCAGCCAGCTATTGGCTCACCACCCCACACTCTCTGGGACATCTTCACGTCACACCACTGAGCACAGCTCTCAATGATTTCAGCTGCTAGTGGGGGAGCCTCACTGGTAGCACACACAGAGCAGTCTCCTGTATCAGAGAAACTCTCCCAAGGAAGATCTAATGATTAGACCTGACAATCAGTGATTGCAGATCTGTTGTTATGTAACAAAACTCCCCATTAAATCTTAACCAGCTCTGTGATTATATAGTAAGAATTGGATAGCATCCAAGACGTACACCATCTAGTCCAGATAACTCACCCCCAGTGGTAAGCTGCAGCCGGTTCGCACTGGTTTATAAGAAACCGGTTGTTAAATTTAGAAGCCATTTTAGAACCAGTTGTTCCCAGTGGGACAAACAGGTTCTAAAAGGGCATTTAAATTTAACAAGCACTCCCTGCTGCCCGGCCCCAGCTCACCTCAGCTCTGCCTCCACCTCCTGCCATGAATGCTCCTCCTTGCTTCTCCTCCTCTCTGCTTCCTGCGAATCAGCTGTTCGCGCGGGAAGCCTGGGAGGGCTGAGAAGCAAGCAGGCTTCCCCGGCCCAGGAAGAGACGCTGAGGTAGGAAACTAGGGCAGGCCGTGTGCCCCCGCCGGTCTCCAGCCACGGCCCGTCCCCGTCCCCGCCTCCCCGGCCGCGACCCTCCCAAGCTCCGCGTCTCCGGCCGCCCGGCCACCCGGCCCCGGCTCAGCGTCCCGGCCCGACCACCCCGGCTGCAGGCCCCTCCCATCCCCGGGTCCCCACCTGGCCCCGACCCTCGCCCCTCGGCCGCGACCCTCCCTGGCCACCCGGCCCCGGCACACACCCCCCCCGGCTCCGCGTTCCCAGCCCTCCCCGGCCACCCAGCTCCCCCCTCAGCCCTGCGTCCGCCCCACCCCCGCGTTCCCGGCCATGACCCTGCCCGGCCCCGCGTCCCCGGCCGCCCAGCTTCGGCCGCATCCCCCCCGGCCCTGCCGTGCCCCCACCTACCCGGATGCTCGGCTCTGGACACGGCCCCCCAGCTCTGGCCCTGCCTGGCCCCGTGGCTCCAGCCGCCCCTGCTGTTTTGCCACGGGGTCGGGCTCCGGCAGCGCGGGTCTGGCCGTGGTGGCGGTCCCGGCTGCCCGGCTCTAGCTCTGGTCGCGGCCCTCCCTGGCTCCACCCGGCCAGCCGCCTGGCTCCGGCCGCCGGGCTCCCGCCACATCCTCCGGCTCTGGCCGCGCAACTCCTGTCCCGGCCCCGCGTCCCCGGGCTCCCGGCTCCAGCAGCGGCCGGACTGTAGCGCCACCAGCCACGTCCAGGCAGCGCGGTAAGGGGGCAGGGAGGGGTGTTGGAGAGAGGGTAGGGAGTTTGGGGGTCAGAGGGCAGGGAACAGGGGGATTGAATAGGGGCACGGGTCCTGGTGGGCAGTCAGAAAGGATCTGGGGTTGGTTGGGGGGGGGGGAGGCAGTCAGGGGCAAGGGTTCCAGGGGCAGTCAGAGGACAGAGAGAAGGGGTGGTTGGATGGGGCAGGGGTCCTGGGGGGCCATCAGGAATGAGAGGAGGTTGGATGGGGCAGCGGAGGGTACTCAGGGTACAGGGAAGGGGGGTGGATGGGGCAGGAGTCCCTGGGGTGGGGGGGACATCAAGGAACACGGGGGGGTGGTTGGGCAGGAGTCGGGAGGGCATGATCCCTCCTGGGGTGAGGAGGGAACTGGTTGTTATGATTTTGGCAGCTCATCACTGCTCACCCCCCTCTCACACCTCCACTAGTCTTTGGCACCAACATCTCCTGCCCAGCAAGGGCAGTTCAGTTGCGGGTGAGCCCCTCAATCAGGGCATGCCAAGCACAGTTCTGCTGCCCTTGATTCACACAAGGATAACAACACTTTAGTACCTCTGCCCCCAATAACAAACTGACTGGTGATCCAATACCAGCCAAAAGGAATCATTTGGGCAAAGCAGCCCCATCATGCTGAGCACCGAGGCAGGTGGGTGTGTCCATGCAAACAAAGGCATCTCCTGAAGTCCTCTTCCCCAGCTCACAACTAGGTGTCAAAGGAGAGCTTATTCAGACCCTACTTACATTGCAAATGTCCTAGTTTGGTGAGGGCACGTCTACACAGCACCTGAGAGGTGTGATTCCCAGATGGGTGCATGTAAACATGCTGACACTGCTGGAGCAAGCACACTACCAATAGCAGTGAGGCTGCAGCAGCAAGAGGACGGATTGGACTAGCTGCTGGAGGAGAAACAGCTCCAGTGTCTCCTGGAAGGGGAATCCCAGTGGTGCAGGGGGGCTGCAGCCAGCGCTCCATGGCGCTCTGAACATCCAGTTAGTGTCACACAGACCCAAGTGGGTAGTTACTTTATGCCAAAGTCTTTGCATGATCTGGGTCTAGGTTATGACAAAAGGCAGCAAGTGAATGAGACAAACCAACTGGAGTCTGAGGCCTGGTCTACACTAGGCATTTAAATCGGTTTTAGGAGCGTAAAACCGATTTAACGCCACAACCGTCCACACTAGGAGGCACCTTATATCGATTTTAATGGCTCTTTAAATCGGTTTCTGTACTCCTGCCCGACGAGAGGAGTAGCGCTAATATCGGTATTAACATATCGGAATAGGGTTAGTGTGGCCGCAATCGACGGTATTGGCCTCCGAGCTATCCCACAGTGCACCACTGACCGCTTCTGGACAGCATTCTCAACTCGGATGCACTGGCCAGGTAGACAGGAAAAGCCCCGCGAACTTTTGAAATTCATTTCCTGCTTCGACAGCGTGGAGAGCTCATCATCACAGGTGACCACGCACAGCTCATCAGCACAGTTAACAATGCTGTCTCCTGAGAATCGAAAAGAGCCCCAGCATGGACCGCTCGGGAGGTAATGGATCTGATCGCTATATGGGGAGATGATTCAGTGCTAACAGAACTGCGCTCCAAAAGACGAAATGAAAAAGTATTTGAAAGAATTTCTAAGGCGATGACGGATAAAGGCCACAGCAGGGACTCCGTGCAGTGCAGAGTGAAAGTTAAGAAGCTCAGACAAGCCTACCAGAAAACCAAAGAAGCAAACGGAAGGTCCGGGCAGATCGAAAACATGCCGCTTCTATGCTGAGCTGCACGCACTTTAGGGGCTGCGCCACAAGTACCCCACCCTGACCGTGGATTCCGAGGTGGGGTTGTAATCTCTGCCATGTCTGAGGATTATGCAGACGGGAAGATGAAGAGGAAGAAGAAGAGGAAGACCTCGCAGAGAGCACACAGCACTCCGTGAACCCCAGCAGCCAGGAGCTTTTATCACCCTGACGGAATTACCCTGCTCCCAGCCCTCACAAGCAACTATTCCAGAGAATGACGCCCTGGAAGGGAGCTCTGGTGAGTGTACCTTGCAAATAGCAAACAGTGTTTTTAAGCAAGCCTTTTAATGATTGATTTGCCCAGAGGACTTGGGATGCATTCGCAGACAGTATAGTTACTTAGAAAAGTTTGTTAACATGTCCGGGGATTGAGAGGAAATCCTCCAGGGACATCTCGATGAAGCGCTCCTGTAGGTACTCCAGAAGCCTTTGCAGAAGGTTTCTGGGCAAGGCATCCTTCCGCCCACCATGGTAGGACACTTTACCATGCCATGCATGTAGCAAGTAATCAGGTATCATTGCGTGGCAAAGCATCGCAGCGTATGGTCCCGGGACTGCTGGCATTCAAGAAGCATCCGCTCTTTATCTTGTTCTGTTATCCTCAGCAAAGTGATATCGTTCAGGATAACCTGGTTAAAAATCAGGAATTTAAGTAAGGGGGGTGGCCATTTTTCTACTGGTTTCGTGGAATGCAGCAGCTTAAAAAAGACACTTTCCTGCACGTAGCGGCCGGGGAGGGGAGGAGTGAAATGCCGATGATCTTTTCTGTTTGGTCACCGTGGGTGGGGGAGGGGGGAAGGTTGTTGATTAGCAGGAGCTAGCGTGGTATTAGCCATGCGTTGGGGGAGGGTAAATCACTGAGACAGTGGCTTACCATGGCCGCATGCAAGCTGAATTCTGATGCCTGGACCTGATGTGTCTGTGAGATCTGTAAACCCAGAGCTGCAAGCGGTCACTATTGAGATGAAAATGCGACCTTGTAGGGAAATCACATGTGCTAGGTGAATAGTGATGTTCACTGTGAAACAGTATAACCATTGTTCTGTAAAATGTATCTTTCTAAATATTTATCTCCCTCATGCAGCTGCAAATTTTTCAACCATCCCTCCTCCATCCCAAAGGCTAGCACAGATAAGGCGGAGGAAAAGAAGACGAGATGAGATGTTCTCGGATATTATGGAAGTTACACGCAATGAAAGAGCTCATCTGAATGAATGGAAGGACGTGGTTTCAAATTACAGGAAAGAGGCCAGTGAACGTGAGGACAGGAGGGACAACCGAGATGAGAGGTGGCGACAGGAAGACCGGCAGGAAAATCAGCGGTGGCGGCAGGAAGATCAGCGGTGGCGGGATGCAACTCTGGGGCTGCTGCGTGATCAAACTGACATGCTCCGGCGTCTTGTGGAGCTTCAGGAACGGCAGCAGGATCACAGAGTGCCGCTGCAGCCCCTGTATAACCACCTCCCCTCACCATGTTCCTTAGCCTCCTCACCCAGACGTGTAAGAACGCGTGGGGAGGCTCCTGCACCCGCCCACTCCACCCCTGTGGACAGCCCAACCAGAAGGATGCCGTTACTCTGAATTTTTTTAATGGCCTTCTCCATCCCTCCTTTCCTCCTCCCAAAGCACACCCTTACTTCTCTCCCTCTTTTATAATGAATCAATAAAGAATTCATGCTTTTTAAATATAAGTGACTTTATTTGCATAAGTAAGCTGTACTCGAAGCGGGAGGGGGAGTTGCTTACAGGGACTGAGTCAATCAAGGGGTTGGGTGTTCATCAACAAACACAGCAGTCACACTGTACCCTGGCCATTGATGAAGCTCATTTTCAAAGCTTCTCTGATGCGCACCGCCTCCTGGTGTGCTCTTCTAATCTCCCTGGTGTCTGGCTGCGCGTAATCAGTGGCCAGGTGATTTGCCTCAGCCTCCCACCCCGCCATAAAGGTCTCCCTTACTCTCACAGAGATTATGGAGAATACAGCAAGCAGCAATAACATAGGGGACATTGGTTTGGCTGAGGTCTGAGCGAGTCAGTAATGTGCGCCAGCGAGCCTTTAAACGCCAAATGCACATTCCACCACCATTCTGCACTTGCTCAGCCTGTAATTGAACAGATCCTGGCCACTGTCCAGGCTGCCTGTGTATGGCTTCATGAGCCATGGCATCAAGGGGTAGGCTGGGTCCCCCAGGATAACGACAGGCATTTCAACATCCCCAACTGTTATTTTCTGGTCTGGGAAGTAAGTCCCTTGCTGCAGCCGATTAAACAGAGTAGTGCTTCTGAAGACGCGAAAGGCCATGAACCCTCCTGGCCATCCCACGTGGATGTTTGTGAAACGTCCCTTGTGATCCACCAGTGCTTGCAGCACCATTGAAAAGTACCCCTTCCGGTTTACGTACTGGGTGCCCTGGTGCTGCGGTGCCAAGATAGGGATATGGGTTCCATCTATCGCCCCCCCACAGTTAGGGAATCCCATTGCAGCAAAGCCATCCACTATGGCCTGCATGTTTCCCAGAGTCACAACCTTTTGTAGCAGCAGCTTAGTGAGTGCTTTGGCTACTTGCATCACAGCAGCCCCCACAGTAGATTTTCCAACTCCAAATTGATTCCTGACTGACCGGTAGCTGTCTGGCGTTGTAAGCTTCCACAGGGCTATCGCCACTCGCTTCTACTGTGAGGGCTGCTCTCATCTTGGTATTATGGCGCTTCATGGCAGGGGCAAGCAAGTCACAAAGTTCCATGAAAGTGCCCTTACGCATGCGAAAGTTTCGCAGCCACTGGGAATCGTCCCACACCTGCAACACAATGCGGTCCCACCAGTCAGTGCTTGTTTCCGGCCCAAAATCGGCGCTCAATGGATAGAATCTGCCCCATTACCAGCAGGATCTCCAAAGCGCAGGGGCCCGCGGTTTGAGAGAATTCTGTGTCCACGCCTCATCACTGTCATCGCCGCGCTGCCGTATCCGCCTCTTACTCGCCTCGGTTCAAGGTCCTGGTTCAGCATATACTGCACGAGTGCGCGAGGTGTTTAAAACATCCACGATTGCGGTATGGAGCTGAGCAGGGTCCATGCTTGCTGTGCTATGGCGCCTGCACGGTTCACCAAGCAAAGCAAAAAGGCGCGAACGGTTGTCTGCCGCTGTCAGGAGGGAGGGAGGGGTGAGGCTGTACCCAGAACCACCCGCGACAATGATTTTTGCCCCATCAGGCACTGGGATCTCAACCCGAAATGCCAAGGGGCGGGAGGCTGCGGGAACTATGGGATAGCTACGGATAGCTACCCACAGTGCAACGCTCCAGAAATCGACGCTAGCCTCGACCATGGACGACACCACCGATTTAATGTGTTTAGTGTGGCGCACGCACTGATTTTATAAAATCTGTTTTACAAAACCGGTTTATGCAAATTCGGAATAGTCCCGTAGTGTAGACGTACCCTGAGGGGTGGGAGGGGATGATGAGGGAAAAGTAAATCTCACTTACACATTGTCTGTCCTGGGATGGTTGTAAGGCTTCATGGATGTTGGTTCCATTGCTAGGAGATGCCTGAGTGAGAGACAAAAGAGACGGCTTCAGACCTTTTTATATTAAATACTCAAGTGTGTCTCTGTCCATTTCTCTGGCATAATTAAAACACAACTCTAGCTGTTCAGACTGGGGACGCTGTTCTAATACGAAAGCCTTAAATCTCACCTCTCTTCTCCTTTCCTCTTCCAGACACTCTGCTGTCTGAACTGGAGAGAAAAAGGGGAAATCCCTAGGACCATTCAGACAGGGTGAGATTTTAGGAGAAGATTGTCTTTAAATTATGAGAAAATTCCAGTGCAAACATCTCCCTGGGATTGTAGCCAGTTACCAACCAGCGACAGTGGCCAGAACACAAAGCCCTAAAACTAGCCCATGTAGCAGTGAGGAGATCCAGGGGCACTGGAGCAGGGAAGACCAGGGGCCATGGTGGTAAGGCCACTGAGCTCTGCCCATTTTTTAACATGGGCACAGTTTGGGGGGAGGAGGCCACTGCAAGCCTTGGGCAGGTGCAGAGTGTCACAGGCAGTGGTTGTGCTTCAGGCAGGGCAGCTGATCAGCTCCTCCCCATGAGGAACAGCCCCTGCCCGTGGTGCCAGCTTCTTCCCAGTCCCAGCCCCTCTGCACAGGCTGGGGGAGGGGCTAACTTTAGGGTGCACAGGCTGTGCTGTGCTGGGGCCCTATGTCCTGGCCCCAGAAGGAGGATGGATTTCACCTGCCCAACCCCCCTGCACTGCATGTGCAGAGAACCCAGTTTTGGGGTGCAGTGAATGGCAGTCAGGGTGACTGACCAAGTCACTCAGAGATTGATCCAAAAGCCTTCTATGTGAGTGGGAATCTTTCCTCTGCTTTCAAGAGGCACCAGATCAGGGTGTGGGATCTTCTTGTGCCTTGGGGTCTCTGCTTGCGAAAGAAGTTTATTAACACTCAGGTTATCGGCATCTCTGGGGAAGTGGCTGGTGAATGTTTCTCAGTCATTGTTTGACACCAATTACTAAGATCCATTGTACATTGAATTATAATTTTGATGGTTCAACCCCCAGTGAGCACCCAATTAGCATCTTCACTGACATGAGCTGTGAATATCTAAGGGACACAGCCCTGAGCACCTGTCCCTTTGCCTTTCTCACCACCGCTGGATTTCAGTGTCTGCTCCCAGGTGTCTGCCCCCCTAGACTCTCCCAGGCCCCCTCTGTCTGTCCCCAGATCCCATCCTGCAGCCAGGCTGGACAAGTGACCTGAGAGCCTTGGGGACAGGAGAGCTCTGGTTAGCCCATCCCCTGTACAGCGCAGGAGCCCCAGTGCCAGCTCCCCTCACACCCGCTGCCATCTGCAGAGCCGGGAGTCCCGGAGAGCTGGGGAGACTGTGCAGGGAAACAGAAGCAGGAGCCGCCAGGTTAAGAACAGGTGTGACGGCTGCTCTCTTGGGCAGCGCACCCAGCACTGAACCAGGGACCCCTAGAGCTCTCTGTTTGTCCCACACCCTGTGCAGTGCAGGATCCTCGTGCCAGTTCCCCTCACACCCGCTGCCCTTGGCCATTGGGCCCCAGCCCTCACCTGGTGTGGAGGAGATTGGTCTCAGTACAGCACTGAGTCCCTGGCCTCTCTGCTGGGACTGAGAAACAGTCAGTCCAGGCCTTGCTGGGAGTGGTCGTGTTACAGGGTCACCTGCCCCACTACCCCCAGGCTGAGCTCCCAGCACATTCCACAGGCCCCTGAGCTCCCATCAGATGGACTTTCAGCCAGGGCCGTTGCAAGTAAGTTTTGCACCCTAGATGAACTTCCACCTTGAACCCGCCCCCTGCTAACCCCGTCCCCCGCTGCAGCTAATCGAGGAGCTAACCCCTACCCAAGGAGCCCGCCGCCACCGCCCCGCCCAGGGAGCCCCCCGCAGCAACAACCCACCTCTGCAGCTATCCCCGCCAGGGGTGACCCTGTGCCATGGAAGCTAATCCTCCCTGGGAGCCCTCCTGAGCAGCTAACCTCGCCGAGCTTGCCCCAGCTCACCTCAGCTCCGCCTCCGCTGAGCACGCCAGCACTGCTCTAATTCTCCTCCCGCCCAGGCTTGCAGCGCTGATTGAGGAGACTTAGAGCTGGGCTGTGTGCTCAGTGGAGGAGGCAGAGGAGGTGATCTGGAGCAGGAGCAGTTCCCCTGTGCGCCACCGCCTCCCCGTTACTGCGGGCAGCCCTCCCCTCACACACACACCCCCCCAGCTCACCTCCATTCCACAGCCTCGCCAGAGCGGACTTTTATGTGTCCCCAACTACTAGGCGCCCTACACAGCCGCCTAGTTGGCTTAAATGGTTGCACCGGCCCTGCTTTCAGCCGCAGTCTGTGTGGTGGGGGGGAGGAATTGGGTGATTGCCCTGAGGGAGGGAGATTTACCTGCTCACAGACAATTTTAACAGTTCTAAAGCTTCAACTTTTTGAATCTCAGTGTCCAGTGTCATTCAATAGTTCTGGTCCGACCGAAATATTCTCTGATCCCCCCATAATTTCCCAGAGCTGTGACCATTTACATTGGTAACAATTGGAATGAAATGCTGAAACCTAGATTTTTGTGCAACTTGGAAAGTTTACAATAAATATAAAATTGCTTAAAATGAGCATTATGTATCAAAATTATGTAGTATAAAACAAGAAAGAATCCCCCTAATTTTGACTATCGCTCCTCAGCCACACAGACCCTGCTCCTGCAGGCTCGTCCTCACAGGGAGAGCTGACGTCCATGTGAAGCCCCAGTGACCCTCCCCACCAGCACAGGGGCTGATTGCCAGACCAGAGCCCTAGTGGTCAGTGATGAGCTGCCAAAATACTAACAACCGGTTCCCTCCTCCTCACCCCATGAGGGGTCATGCCCCCCCGACTCCTGTCCCATCCAACCCCCCCATGTTCCTTGACAGCCCCCCCCACCCATGCCCTATCCACCCCCCTTCCCTGTCCCCTGACTGTCCCTTGCCACCCCATCAAACCCCTTCTCTCATTCCTGATAGAACCCTGGGGACCCCTACCCCATCCAACCACCCCTTCTCTCTGTCCCCTGACTGTCCCTGGAATCCCTACCCCAAACAGCCCCCACCGCCCCATCCAACCCCTGCGCCTTCCTGACTGCCCCCGACCCTTGGCCCCGCTCAGTCCCCTGTTCCCTGCCCTCTGACTGCCCTGACACTAATCCACCCCACCCCAGCTCCCTACCCTCTTCCAACACCCTCCCTGCTCCTTACTGTGCTGCCTGAAGTGGGGAACCACCCGGCCAAGGTCGGGCCGGGCAGTGGCCCCTCCCCCAGCCTGTGCAGGGGCTTCTAAATTTAACAACCGGTTCGGGCGATCTGGTGCAAACTGGCTGCGGCTCACCACTGCTAGTGGTAATTTTTTCACCACAACCTCCAGGGCTCTGATCTTACAGGTAGGCCCCTTCCAACTGAACAAAGAGGAGGAGTCAGTTCCAGGAAGGGAAACACCCCCTTGCTGCTGCAGGCGGGGCATAGTTTGAATTCAGGAATTTGAAACAAAGCCTGTTACAAACTGCCCAGAGGGAGCCATGGCTGCAGAGAGCCCCGTGGAAAGGCTCCAGGAGGAAGCAACATGTCCCGTCTGTCTGGAGTATTTCACAGAACCTGTCAGTCTGGAGTGTGGGCACAATTTCTGCAGAGCCTGCATCAGCCAGTGCTGGGAGGGATCCGATACAGCCATCTCCTGCCCTCAGTGCAGAGAAACTGTGCAGCAGAGAAACCTCAGGCCCAACAGGCAGCTGGCAAACATGATAGAAATCGCCAAGCAACTGAGTTTACAGGCAGCAAAGGGAAGAGGAGGGGACGGGGTGTGCGGGAAACACCAGGAGGCTCTGAAACTGTTCTGTGAAGAGGATCAAACCCCCATCTGTGTGGTGTGCGACAGATCCCGGGCTCACCGCGCTCACACGGTGGTTCCCATCCAGGAGGCTGCCCAGGAGTACAAGGTAGGGGACTGCTCTCCCATCTAATGCATAATAACCTGTAATTCAAATCCAAAGTTAATAGCATCACAAGTTTCCTTAGACTTGTGTATCTGTGTCACTCAGCTGTGTGTAGCCTTCATTGCATGAAAGAGGCTGTACAAATTAATGATACTCCAGCCTGACAAGAAAGGCAAGAGAACGATTTAAAAATTGTCTGATGTGGGATTGTCTGATGTGCGATTTAAAAATTGTCTGATTGTAGCAAGGATGGGTAAGAATGGTGTCTCTAGCCTCTGGTCGTCAGAGCATGGAGATGGATGGCAGGAGAGAGATCACTTGATCATTGCCTGTTAGGTTCACTCCCTCTGCGGCGCCTGGCATTGGCCGCTGTCGGTAGACAGAAACTGGGCTAGATGGACCTTTGGTCTGACCCGGTACAGCCGTTCTTCTGAAAGTTTTCTCTGAGCAGCTGAATCCTTTTCAATTCAGCTCCCACCAGTGAACTAAGGGAACTCTCTGCAGACCGGAAGTGATTAAATGCCCAGTGAGGTTTGATTCACAAGAGCTGCAGGCCAGTCTCTGTGGGAGCGCTGCCTTCAGACTGGAGAAGGGGGAGTTACAAGCTGTGGCTGTTATTACTGACTGTGTCATAGGGTTTATTATTGTTATTGGCATCCCAGCAGCCCCTACAGCCCCCAGATGAGATCTGACCTCGATTGTGGGGGGCCCTGTAGAAAACCCAGTGAGGGACAATCCCTGCCTTGAGCCATTTACAATCTAACTCAGAGGTGGGAAAACTACAGCCTGCGGGCCACATCCAGCCAAAGGCCCATCCTGCCTGTCCTCTGATCTCCTGGCTGAGGAGGCTAGCCCCTCCCCGCTCCCATGTTGTCCCACCCCTGGTCTAACTGGACAAGAGAGACAAAAGGTGGGAGGAGAAACAGAGGCACAAAGAGGGGAAGTGACTTGTCCAAGGTCACTCAGTAGGTCAGTGTCAGAGGCAGGTATAAACCCCCATTTTTCCAAGGCCAAGCCCAGTGCCCTAACCACTAGGCTACACTGTCCACTCAGGAGCACGGGGCAATGATGACATGTGGACAGTAGGAGAAAAAGACTTGAGAAAAGCCCCAGACTCACCAGGGAGACGAGGTTTCCCAGGGGGAACCTGAACTTCTGTGTTGCTCCATGAGGAGTTAAACTCAGATGCTGCCGGTCTGCACTAGAGGAGATCACTGGGCTAAACGCTGTGTGGGACCCTGAACACCTTCAGTCCGCACACAAAAGGGCTCTAGACAGCTCAGGTCCATGCCAGGTACCACTGGGATTACACTGGATTGTAGCAAAACCAACCCCAGGCTGGAGCTGACCGGTGCCAGTCTGACCTGTTCTGTTCTGTACGTGGGCAAGGACCAGCCAGAGTGGTTCCATTAGTCCCACCAGGCAGCCTTTAGAAATCTCCCAGAATGCACTGCTTCCGGGATCTTTACCAGGGAATGGGACAGTGGGGACCTACCCAGAGGGCTTTGCCACGGAAAGGGTTTAGGGCAGCACTGGGGGAAATCCCAACAGTTCCTTATACAAATCTGCCTCGTTAGGAGGGGCCCTGAGGCATCTCCAGAATATAGGACATGCCCACGCCTACCAGCATGGGGCCCTCCCACACCTGAATCGATCAGCCTGCTTGGGCCCTCCCCCGCCTTTGTCAGCTCGACCCCCACCTGCATCATTCTGCATGGAAGTGCCACTCAAACCCCAGCCCCCACCCACACTGGTGTCCTCCTGCATCCTCGGTCTCCTCTTCCCTCTTTTTCACCGGATGAAGCCACACCCAGTGCTGGGACCCTACCAGACACGAATAGTGCTCCACAAAACTGGGACTGTGGAGCTTCCAACCAGACGAATGGCCTCCTGACGTCTCATGGGGTTTGCCCTGGTGCCTAGACCAGCTCAGCCCAACCAGTAAAGTCCCCATGGCTTCAGGGCTGAAATCCCAGCCCATATTGAAACCCTGGTGGTTTCTGGGATTTGTATCACTTTGTTCATTAAACCTCAAAAACAGATTTATTGATTCACCCCCATGTGACTCCAATGTCCTGTTATGCTCTGTACCACTCATCAATTCACAAATACCAGTTAAGCTTGGTTATAATTGAGATCTGTCTCTAATTACTAAAAAGACTGAATCTGAATTGGTAACGAGTCTGATAATGACACACTCCCACTCTGCACTGATAAGGTTTCATCTCCTTGGTGGCCCTAATGTCACAAAGTGATTAGGACCAACAGTCATCTTGGATGAAAAAACGAAAAGCTCCACACCCCTCTCAACCATTCAAATTCAAGTTCCCAAATCTTTCTGTTTCTTCAGCAAAAAATCCAGACCCAATTGAAGACTCTGAGGGCAGAGCGAGAAAAGCTGCTGGGATTGAAAGTGACTGGAGAGGGGAAAAGCCAGGAGTATCTGGTAGGTGCCTGTTGTTATGAACCAGCAGAGACTGGCAGTGGGAGGTCTGTTTGGAGGCAGATTCCTGTGTGGCCTACATGAACGTGGGCTTGTGTGTGTTTCTCCATGACCATGGATTACTGGGTTAGATTTGTGCATAGACAAGCCCTAAAGTTCCATTTCAGCTGATCAATGAATGTCTAGCTCTTGTGACTTGCCCAGAAATCCCCTCAAATGAACTGAATGTCCCTGTGAAGTGCTGTCCACTGGGTCTGGTCATTTCTGCATTAACATATTTGTTTCTTTTTTCTCCCCTGGTGTCTCTGTCAGTGTAGTGCTGAGTCCTGCCTCCTGCTGCTCTGGGTCTGAATTCCCAGAGACCATGAATGACATAATATACTAACATGACAGACATGGAAACCTCCCTTTCAGAGATACAGGGGCTGAAGGGGAAGCTGTGAGAGAATCCTCTCCCTAGGGTAAAGTCAAACGTCAGAAATCTTAGGATTTTCAACTAAGTTTTCCCTCCTGCACACTCAGCTCTCCGTGAAAGGACCCCAGGCTCCATCCATGTCCCTGACCAGCCCTTGCCCTATTTCATACAGAAACAAACACAAACCGAGAGGCAGAAGATTGTGTCCAAATTTCAGCAACTGCAGCAGTTCCTGAAAGAACAAGAGCGACTCCTGCTGGCCCAGCTGGAGAAGCTGGACCAGGAGATTGTGAGGATCCAGAATGAAAATGTCAGTAAACTCTCCGAGCAGATTTCCCATCTCAGTGAGCTGATCAGTGAGCTGGAGGGGAAGTGTCAGAAGCCAGCGAGTGAATTCCTGCAGGTGAGACAGGGAGAAACAGAGGCGCCGATTCCATGGGTGCTTAAGGGCCAGAGCACCCATGGAAAAAAATTAGTAGGTGCTTAGCACCCATTGGCAAAAAGCTCCCCCCTTTACTCCCAGCACCTCATGCCCACCGATCAACTCCTCCCCCTCCCTCCCAGCGCTTCCCACCTGCCTCAGTGGTAAGAGGGAGGGTGGAGGTGTGGCATTGGGGAAGGGGAGGAGTTGGGGCAGGGACTGGGGTTGAGCACCTCCAGGGACAATTAGAAGCCAGCACCTCTGATTAGAAACATCCCAGTTCCCCACACAGGGGAGGGAGGGCTCCTGAATCATAAGCACTGGAGCCAGCGGTCAGAGATCTGAGTGTAACTCGGCGTGTGCATTGCTGACATGTGAGTGACTATTGTTCTTTGCAGAGTTACAGAGAGAGATATCAGAGATGGAAAAGCCCCATTAGCTCAGGGAATCCATGGCCCTGGGATCAGGGCAGGACCTCTCTTCCCCATATTTGCAAAATCCCTTCGCTGGGATCCCCTGTGTGAATCAAATGGAACTGACAGTCTTTCGCTCATCTCTCTCCTTTCCCTCTAGGATGTCAGAAGCACCTTGAGCAGGCACGTGAGCTCCTCTCACTCCCCTCGCACTTCACAATACTGGGAAAGGGTTTAATGGTGATGTTAGCACTGCATCTCCCCAGGGCTGTACATCAAAATGAACGGGGAAGGTCACATTCTAGATACAAATCTCTCTGATCAACTTCATCCTGAGGTTCTCACCCTTGCACAGAAAACTCTGGGATTCTCCATTCAGTGGGAAGGACTGACCTCAAGTATTTCCCAGAGATGTCACCTCCTGGGGACTGGCCTCCCAGGATAGTGGAGATGGAATAGGGTCTGTCACTGCTGGGGCCTGGTTCCCATTCAGCCCAGGCCAGCAGTGGTCAAGAGTCTTTCCTGCCTGAGGACTGTTTGGAGACCTGTGTGGAATGAGCTGGGAGGTGGGAGTTGGTGCCTCAGTCTAGTTCCTAGGGACAGATTTCTGCAGCTGGGAGAAGCAGAGGAATTCTAACTCCAGGCCCATTAGAACAGCGACTCCTAGCAACCACTTATAATGAGTCTCACAACGAACTGTAATCACATGAAATTGTTTCTCTATAGGTGTAAGAAGAGGAAGTTGCAGCAGCCAGAGGAGATTTCTCCTGGACTGGATGAGCAAGTCAGTGGTTTCTCCCAGAAAACTATTGCGCTACTGGAGGCTCTGAGGAAATTCACAGGTACCTAGTAGGAATCTAGGAGGGGAAACAGGGATAAGTGTCTGAGGCTGTGGAAAGAGAATGGCACTGGTCAATTGGTTCATAGTTAGATTATGCTTCTATTTAATTGTTGGATGAGAATGCCACACACTTAGGGTCCAAGACACTCAGGATGATTAATTCAACCCCTTATTTGTTCCAAAAGCATGTCTTGCCATTACAATTACTGTTAAAGTAAGAAATGATAGACATACTGAAAGAAATACTGCCCACTTACCTTCTCCTGGGGCATAGGCATGTCATGATGCATTTCTCCTATGACGCTCCTTACAATGTCTGACGTATTATACACATCCAGAGTATATATTTATTAGTTCTTTTCCAATCACCTTTGAATGTTATGAATAGGAAGTATCTTGTATAACTCATACACTACACATGCATGTGTGTTATCATTGTAAGTATCTTCTAACTGGCAGGGCTTTTGCTGTCGAAGCTATTTTATTCGTTTATTACCAGTCATTACACACTGACGTGCACGGGTCATTTTGACCCTTTTCTCCACATGGGACTTTTTGAACTTTGCTAACTGCTCCTGGGCAGCACATTGTGGGTGTCTGGTGTCTTTAAGCACATTGTGTGGTCGAATTATCTCTGTATCCCACAGGGGAACTTATGAACACATCACTTAATAACAAGGTCACTTAAGGAAACATTTCCCTTATGTCAAATACAATGATTTCTGAAAATCTTACTTCATTATATAACAGAAAATGTTCTACCAATCCCAAAGGATCGGACACATTATACCCCAGATTAACAAATGTTTCAGATCTTACCCAAATACAGGCTACAGCCATTTCTTGTTAACGAAATTAAACTTTATTAAAAAACAAAAGAGAGAGAGTATGGTTAAAAGATCAGTATACACACAGACATGAGTTTGATTCGAGGTTCAGATTCATAGTGGAGATGGCGAGCTTTCTAGCTTTAAAGAGTTCTTTCAGAAATAGTTCATAGTCCAGTGTCCAATATCACCTTGAGGGCATCCCAGCATAACTGGGAACTCAGTCTTGCGACTGAAACTTCCCCTGATGAAACCTAAGCAGAATCAGGACCCAAGGATCTTTACTACAATTTCATGTCTTTTGACAAGTTGGGAGTTCACAAGGATGTTGGGTCCATTGCTGGGAGATGCCTGAATGAGAGAGGAAAGAGGTTTCAGACCTTTTCACATTAAATACCTGAGTGTGTCTCCGTCTCTTTCTGTGTCATGATGAAAACACAGTTCTAGGAGATCAGAGTAATGATACTGTTATAAATATGAAGCCTGAAATCTCACCTCTCTTATCTTTTCCCCTCCAGACACTCTGCCGTCTGCACTGGAGAGAAAAAGGGCGGAACCACTCGGAGCGCACAGACAGGGTGAGATTGCAGCCTCTTCCCAGCACTGGCCCCTCTCAGCGACCCCACCCCTGCTCCTCTTCCCCCGAGACCCTGCCCCTGGCCAGGCCAGAAACCAGAGCCGGGCTCCCACCGAGGGAGCCCAAGTGGCACTGTGGAGCCTGGCACCTCCACCTGCCTTGGGTGGAGCACCCTGCAAGCGGGACATGGAATGGGGCTGCTCAGGCCCCCAGAGACCCACCCAGGACAGGTGGAGGGTCAAGGGATCTCCACAGCAGGCAACGCTCCCAGCCCGGCCAGGGTCAGGACTTGGTGGGAAGAGGAGTAATGGGGCAGGCCACGGAGTGGGCGGGCCACCAGTGGTGGGATCTCGTGCCCCACCCCAACTTCTACCAAGGGTCCGAACTCCTGGGAGATCCTGCCAACATCACGCATTCCAGGGAGCGGGACCTGGGCTGGGGCTGCTCTAGGCCCCCAGAAACCCACCCAGCAGAGGTGGAGGATTAGAAGCTCCACAGCAGCCAAGTTCTCAGCCTGGCCAGGGGGCGGGGCCTCAGCGGGAAGAGGGGGAGTGGGGCAGGGCCATGGAGGGGATGTGGCCACAGGTGGTGAGACCTCGTGCCCCCCACAGCAACTTGTACCAAGGTTCCAGAACTTGTGGGGAGATCCCAGACTGACATCACACAAACACTCCTGACACCAACCTTAGTGCTGAGTTCATGCCCAGGCTGCTGAACAGAAACATTCACTGAGCAGCACCTGAACAGAGCTCTCTGCCCTGAGGGCTGACACATCCCTCTGGTTTACCCTAGTGGAGAGGTCTCCCTCGCCTCTCCAACATCCTGCCTTCCTGTGGGCAGGGCTGGGCTCTCCCATTGAGCTGCTCACTGCTTCCTGGATTGGGGAGATGCTCTCCTGTGATGCTGCCAGCTCCTCTCTCTCTAGGCTGGGATGGGGCCCCCACCCAATGCCCCCTCCTACTCTCTGATGTTAAGCAGCTCTTCCCCAGTGCTGCACCTTCCTCTCTGTTCCCCGGCCTGGGAGTGGAGGCTGCCTTAGGGGAGGGAGTTTCCCTCTGGGGTATAAAGCTGGTACCGGACTCCTCTGCTCCCTGCTCAAGAAAAGCTTCTGACGCCTTCCTGGCTGTGTCTGTGCCCCTGGGAATGGAGCAGCCCCAGCAGAGGGAGCAGGGAGCTGAAGCTTCTGGAAGCAAATGAGAAACACACTAGGCCCTGGTCTATGCTAAGGGGGGGCGGGGGTCGAGCTGAGATATGCCCCTCCCCCATCGACTCCGCTTCCGCGGAGGAGAGAGCTTGGGCATCGATTCATCGTGTCTAGTCTAGACTCTATAAATTGATACCCGATAGATCGATCACTACCCTGAGGAGCTACAGTGACATTTCTGCTCAGTCTCTGGTGCCCAGGGCAGAGGCAGCTCCCTGGGATCCAGGCCTCTCCCAGCCAGGACGGGGCTGCTGGGGAGTGTGAGAAATGGTCCCAGCCACCCCAGGGCTGAGCTCTGCCCCTAACGCCTGATTCTCTCTCCCAGTGAATGTGACTCTGATCCAGACACGGCAAATCCCATCCTCGTCCTGTCTGAGGATCGGAAACGTGTGAGACGGGGAGACACATGGCAGCGACTGCCCATCAAACCTGAGAGATTTGACACTGTGGTGTGTGTGCTGGGCTGTGAGGGATTCACCTCGGGGAGACATTGCTGGGAGGTGGAGGTGGGGGGTGGGGGACGCTGGGGTGGGGGGGTGGCCAGAGAGTCTGTGGGGAGGAAGGAAGAGATCAGCCTCAGCCCTGAGGGGGGGATCTGGGCTGTGGAACGATGGGGGGATCAGTTCCGGGCTCTCACCTCCCCTGCGACCCCCCTGCCCCTGAGCCGGTTCCCCAGCAGGATCCGGGTTTGTCTGGACTGTGACCGGGGGCAGGTGACATTTATCGATGCTGGTGACGAGGCCCCGATCTTCACTTTCCCGCCCGGCTCCGTCCCTGGGGAGAGAATCCGACCCTGGTTCTGGGTGGGGCGGGGATCTCCGCTCAGACTGTGTCCCTGAGACATGCAGGGCAGGGGAAATATCTCACTGGGAGCCCGGAGATCAGCCTCTCTAGCCTCACACACCGTTGTCTCTGTGACCTCTCCCTGTGGACTTTCTATCACACTCCCTTGTCTCTATGACCCTGGAGGCTGCTGCATGGTAGAGAAGCCAATCCCATCACTGACCCAGGGACTGTGCAGCCTCTTTGCCGCTGTCCTCTATGATCCAGGAGGACTCTGGGGATCCTGGGTCAGACAGTGCCACTGAGACATGGGGGGGAAGAGCCCACTGGGAGTGGAAAAATGGGTTTCTCTAGCCAAGTAATCCTAGCCCCTATGGCCTGGAGGACTCCTGTCCACCCAACCTCTGGCCTCTTAGCTCTATGATCCCTGGAAGCTCCTCCTCCTCCCTCCCTGCAGCACCAGGTATGGGAGGGAAAGGGGTGAAGAACTTCTGGGGGTGCAGGAGCAGAAAAGAGGTTTTACCATCAATGCAATAAATCCACCTCCAGGAGAGGCAATAGTTAGAGCAACAAAAAAATTTCCCTTGACCTATCTGCATCTACATCAGGGATTAGCAGCAAAGAATCCTGTGGCACCTTATAGACTAACAGACTTTTTGCAGCATGAGCTTTCGTGGGTGAATACCCACTTGCATCCGACGAAGTGGGTATTCACCCACGAAAGCTCATACTGGAAAACGTCTGTTAGTCTATAAGGTGCCACAGGATTCTTGGCTGCTTTTACAGAACCAGACTAACACGGCTACCCCTCTGATACTTGACATCAGGGATTAGATTGACCTAACTACATCACACAGGGTGTGTAAGTTTTCACAGCTCTGAGCAATTGTCATAACTATAAAGGGAAGAGAACAGCCTCCTGTGTACAATACTATAAAATCCTCATGGCCAGAGACACCAAAATCCTTTTTACCTTTAGAGGGTTACGGTTAGAAACCTGGCTGACACCTGACCCAAAGGACCAATAAGGGGATAAGATACTTTCAGATCTTGTGGAGGAAGTCTTTGTTTGTGCTCTTTGTTTTGGGGGTTGTTTGCTCTTGGGACTAAGAGGGACCAGACATCAATCCAGGCTCTCCAAATCTTTCTGAACCAGTCTCTCATGTTTTAAATTTGTAAGTAACAGCCAGGCAAGACGTGTTAGTTTTATTTTTGTTTTCAACTTGTAAATGTTCCTTTTTGCTGAGACGATTTTACCTCTGTTTGGTGTAACTTTGAACCTAAGGCTAGAGGGGATTCCTCTGGGCTACATGAATCTGATTACCCTGTAAAGTATTCTCCATCCTGATTTTACAGAGATTATTTTTACCTTTCTTTTTTTAATTAAAAGCTTTCTTTGTAAGAACCTAATTGATTTTTCCTTGTTTTAAGATCCAAGGGGATTGGATCTGGACTCACCAGGAATTGGTGGGGGAAAGGATGGGGGATGGTTAAATTGTCCTTTGTTAAGATCCAAGGGGTTGGATCGGTGTTCACCAGGAACTTGGTGAAAAAATCTCTCAAGGCTACCCAGGGAGGGGAAGGTTTTGAGAGGAAATGGGGTGTTCCAGACTGAGGAATCTGGATGGTGGCAGCGAAACCAGATCTAAGCTGGTAGTTAAGCTTAGAAGGGTCCATGCAAGTCCCCACATCTGTACCCTAAAGTTCAGAGTGGGGGAGGAACCTTGACAGCAATGTAGCTAGATTAACCTAAGGTTTAGGGGTGGGCCAGTGGCTAGAGTGGCAGAGCTACAATGTTACAGCTGTGTCCCTGAAGTGCCCTAGTGTAGATGCTTCCTACATTGACAGAAGTGGTTTTTCTATCGCTCTAGTTAATTGCTCTTTCTGTGAGGCCGTAGCCAGGTCACCGGCAGAATTCCATTGTCTGCACCGGGGGTTAGGTCAATCTAGCTGTGGCACTTAGAGCACACAAAGTTTCCCAGCCCTGAATAATGTCGCCAGGTTGATCTAAGTGTAGAGCAGGCCTAAGAGGGGGTTTCCTGGAGCTGCCTGGAAACACAGGGGCTGAGGGACTGGCTGGCAGCTTGGTGTGCATGAGGCAGAAAGCCAAGAGAACCAGTCCTGAGTGTGATCTCAACAGGAAACTGAGTAACAGAGTTTGCTTCAGGCCCAGGGTTCCCTGGAAAGGCAGACTTGGAGTTCTAAGTAAGAAAGCTGCCGGCTGCTGTTTGTTTGTACTGTTCAGGGCACAGGAATGTGTGGACATTGTTTGTAACTAATACAGATTGCATCACAGAAATACCTGACTCCTATAATCCATTTCTCCTGCCAATGGAAGAACCTTGCAAGGCCCCAAACCCTGGCTAACTGCTGAGGTCAAAGGAGCAATGGTACAACCCGAGTCAGAATCTAGACCTGTGGAGGCAAATCTATTCATGGGAAACAGCTGCAGGAAGCTCCAGCAGCAAAGAGCCTGTGCAGAGGAGCAATTGCTGCTAATTGTGGACTTCAGCATGTCCAGCTTTGTGTGCCGAGCAGTCCCCATTGTCCCTTCTCTCAGGCCTCACTCACGCCTCTGCCCACAGTCAGACAAAACCCAAACGAAGATCCCTGGCTTGTATTTCCGCCCAGGAGAACCAGCCCAGACAGTGACAGGGGGTAGCTGTGTTAGTCTGTATCCACAAAAACAATGGGGAGTCCAGTGGCACCTTAAAGACTAACAGATTTTATAGAAATCATAGAATCACAGGGTTGGAAGGGACCTCAGGAGGTCATCTAGTCCAACCTCTGCTCAAAGCAGGGCCAATTCCTGCAAATCCCCAAATCTCTAAATGGCCCCCTCAAGGATTGAACTCACAACCCTGAGTTTGATGTATTTGGTCATAAGCTTTTGTGGGTAAAAAACCCACTTCCTCAGATGTATGGAGTGAAAATTACAGATTCAGGCATTATTAATCATGAAGAGAAGGGAGTTCCCACCCAGTGATTATGGGGTCAGTATTGGGCCAAGGACAAAGGCCACATCAAGGACTGGTGACATCACCATTATCAGCTGACTCTGCACAGACTGGCCTAGGGTCGGTGGGGAAGGTCCGTGAGATGATTATCAGACAAACTGTGTCTGAGCGTGTCCATCCATCTCCTTATCCTCTTCTCCCAGGATCTGGCTGCAGAGGGAAAGGTTTGCCCAGTAGCGAATGCGCTAAGTTACCCAGGTTCTGTTCTCTGCTCTGTGTGAAGTCACTGATTCTGTCTGGGCCTGAATTTCCCCTCTTCTAAAAAGGGGGAAACAGCCCTTCCCCATCTCACAGCAGCAGAGGTATTCTATGGGTGTGGGAGATGGGGGAAGAGGGCACATGGGGTCATGTGTCCCCCAGATTTGCTGCCTGTCTTGTAGTGACCATGTTCACAGAGACTGAGCATGTTCAGCAACATCAGCTGAAGGCGCTGCCCTCACTCTGCCCCTTCCCCCCAACACTGCAGGCAGGTTGTCTCTGCACAGCAGCATGGTGAGGCTGAGGGTATGTGTGTTCTATCTCCTCCATGGTTTCTGAAAAAAGAAATAGCCTCGGTTGACTCTGATTGCACCTGCTCCATTTGCAGATGAAATAAGCTGTCAGTGCCAAGCCCCACATGAGAAACTAACCATCACTCAGGCCCGCCTGGGAACACCAGAGACTGTCCGGTTTGGCCGATGTGCATAGCAGAGGGGCACACAATAGCAGAGGGGCACACTCCCTGGCCACACAATAGCAGATCTTAAGGTGGCCATCCTGCAGCAAAAAAAACCTTTAGAACCAGACTTCAAAGAGAAACTGCTGAGCTCCAGTTCATCTGCAAATTTGACACCATCAGCTCAGGATTAAACAAAGACTGTGAATGGCTAGCCAACTACAGAACCAGTTTCTCCTCCCTTGGTTTTCACACCTCTACTGCTAGAACAGGGCCTCATCCTCCCTGATTGATCTAACCTCGTTACCTCTAGCTTGCTTCTTGCTTGCTTATATATACCTGCCCCAGGAAATTTCCACTACGTGCATCCGAAGAAGTGGGTATTCACCCACGAAAGCTCATGCTGCAAAACGTCTGTTAGTCTATAAGGTGCCACAGGATTCTTTGAGGCTCTTGCCCTCTCTGTTTCCCTTTCTGTTGAGTCTGCTGTTTTAGATAAATGATGGCATTAAATTAGGGGACTTTCCATGGGTATTGAATAGAGTTAAGGCCTGAATTCTCGCAGTATTGCCAATTCCAAATGAGGCAGGACCTGTGATATGATGAGATTGCCTTAAAAACCATGAGACTTAAAAATAATAGTTAATAATAAATGCTGGGTTCTTTCTCTTTGTTGTCTGGCTTCTCAGACCTTTAGGTTGTATTTGGATCACATTGTTACATTTTGCTCTGCCATCAAGAAAGCTAGAAACTTCCTTTGTTTAGGAAACAAAAGCCAAGCGTCTCACCTCGTCACATGCTTCCAGGAGCTGGGGCTTTAACAAACACCAAATATCAGGCAAAACCATGCTCTGAAGTGTCCCTAGCCTCTGTGGGGGTGGCCAGAGAGTCTGTGGGGAGTAAGGAAGGGATCAGCCAGAGTCTCTGAGGGGGATCTGGGCTGTGGAGCGTGGAGGGTGAGTTCCGGGCTCACCTCCCTGTGACCCCTACCTCTGAGCCGGGCCCCAGCAGGATCTGGGTTTGTCTGGACTGTGACCGGGCCAGGTGACATTTATCGATGCTGGTGACGAGGCCCCGATCTTCATTTTCCCGCCGCCTCCGCCCCTGGGGAGAGAATCTGACCCTGGCTCTGGGTGGGGTGGGATCTCAGCACAGACTGTGTCCCTGACACACACAGGGGAGGAGGGGAATAGCTCTGTAAGAGCCTGGAGATCAGCCTCACACACTCTAGTCTCTATGTCCTCTCCCTGTGGACTTTCTATCATGCCGTCTCTGTGACCCTGGAGGCTGCGTGGTGTTGTCAGATGCTACCGGTGTGGTGCTCTGCTCTGTTCAATGTTGATATCAATCGGCTGCGTGTGTGTGTTCCCTCCATGTGCTGGTGAATGTTTCTCAGTCATTGTTTGACACCAATTACTAAGATCCATTGTACGTTGAATTATAATTTTGATGGTTCAACCCCCAGTGAGCACCCAATCAGCATCTTCACTGACATGAGCTGTGAATATCTAAAGGACACAGCCCAGAGCACCTGCCCCTTTGCCTTTCTCACCACCGCTGGATTTCAGTGTCTGCTCCCAGGTGGCTGCCCCCCCAGACTCTCCCAGGCCCCCTCTGTCTGTCCCCAGATCCTCCTGCAGCCAGGCTGGACAAGTGACCTGAGAGCCTTGGGGACAGGAGAGCTCTGGTTAGCCCATCCCCTGTACAGCGCAGGAGCCCCAGCGCCAGCTCCCCTCACACCCGCTGCCATCTGCAGAGAGCCGGGAGTCCCGGAGAGCTGGGGAGACTGTGCAGGGAAACAGAAGCAGGAGCCGCCAGGCTAAGAACAGGTGTGACGGCTGCTCTCTTGGCCAGCGCACCCAGCACTGGAACCAGGGACCCCAGAGCTCTCTGTTTATCCCACACCCTGTGCACTGCAGGACCCCTCTTGCCAGCTCCTCACGCCTGCTGCTGTCCTGGCCATTGGGCCCCAGCCCTCACCCAGGGACAGGAGCTGGTCTGAGTACATCACTGAGTCCCTGGCCTCTCTGCTGGGACTGACAACCAGGGAGAAAATGGGGGCAGCCCTTGCTGGGAGTGGTTGTGTTACAGGGGCACCTGCCCCACTAGGGCCCAGGCTGAGATCCCAGCACATTCCATAGGCCCCTGAGCTGCTATCAGATGGACTTTCAGCCAGGCCGTGCAAGTAAGTTTTGCACCCTAGGCGAACTTCCACCTTGCACACCCCCGCTAACCCCGGCCCGCTGCAGCTTACCCAAGCACCCTACCCCCGGAGCCCGCCACCCCATCCAGGAGCCCCTGCAGCAGCTACCCCCCTGTGCAGCTAACCCCGCCTGGGGAGACCCCATGCCATGGAAGCTAACCCTCCCTGGGGAGCCCCCCCACCGCAGCAGCTGACCTCCCCTGGGGAGCTTGCCCCAGCTCACCTCGGCTCCGCCTCCTCCGCTGAGCACGCGGCGCCGCCCACCCCTCCTCCCATCCCAGGCTTGCGGCACCGATTGGAGGAGACTTAGAGCTGCTATGTCCTCAGGAGGAGGCAGAGTGGAGGTGATCTGGGGAGCGGTTCCTGCACGCCTCCCCCTCCCCATTACTGCGGGCAGCCTCCCTCGCGCCTCCCCAGCTCACCTCCACTCCACCTCCTCGCCTAAGCAGGCTTTACGCACTTCAACCACTAGGCGCCCTAAGTGGCCGCCTAGTTGGCCTAAATGGTTGCCCCGGCCCTGCTTTCAGCCTCAGTCCATGTGCTGTGGGGTAGGAATTGGGTTATTGCCTTGGGGGAGCTGCTGGGGGAGGGAGGAGATTTACCTGCTCACAGACAATTTTAACAGTTCTAAAGCTTCAACTTTTTGAATCTCAGTGTCCAGTGTCATTCAATAGTTTTGGTCTGACCGAAATATTCTTTGATCCCCCCTTAATTTCCCAGAGCTGTGAACATTTAAATTGGTAACAATTGGAATGAAATGCTGAAACCGGGATTTTTGTGCAACTGTGAAAGTTTACAATAAATATAAAAATTGCTTAAAATGAGCATTATATATCAAAATTATATAGTATAAAACAAGAAAGAATCCCACCAATTCTGACTATCGCTCCTTAGACACACAGACCCTGCCCCTGCAGGCTCATCCTCACAGGGAGAGCTGACGTCCATGTGAAGCCCCAGTGACCCTCCGCACCAGCACAGGGGCTGAATGCCAGACCACAGCCCTAGTGGTAAATTTTTCACCACAACCTCCAGGGCTCTGATCTTACAGGTAGGCCCCTTCCAACTGAACAAAGAGCAGGAGTCAGCTCCAGGAAGGGAAACACCCCCTTGCTGCTGCAGGCGGGGCATAGTGTGAACTCAGGAATTTGAAATCATGTAATGTCTACACTACAGGACTATTTGACTTACTTAAGTCTAATTTGTGGATTCGACACAGCCAATTTGTGTATCCATACTAAATACACAAATTGAACTTGAGTCCACATTCACGGGTCAGTTTGACTTGGAAGGAATTGTAGTTAATCCACAGTTCTCACCTCGCCGTCTATTGAATTAGGGATTTCCACGGCGCCAGAAAATGTGTCGTCATTGAACCGTCAATCCCGCCTCCTCTCTTCCTGAAAGCGCCATGGAAATTGTTCGCGCTCTTCTCTGGTCGGTTATAGCTGGATGCCATGGTGCGCTCTGGCGAGCATGGACTCACGCATCATCGCCAAAATTATGGCCGTTGTCAACTCCTGCACGTTATCGTCCACCTCTTCCACAGTCAGATGCTGAGAAACCGCGAGGAGGCCCGCAGCACGCAGGAGGGAGAGGGCGAGGACTCCTCCTGCTGTGCAGGTACGCCGGGCAGTGAGATCATGGTGGCAATGGGCCGGTTCATGGTGTGGGAACGGCATTCTGGGCCCGGGAAACAAGCAGACTGGTGGGACCTAGTGCTGCAGGTTCTGGGATGACACAGAGTGCAGCTGAAACTTCAGGATGTACACACTTCTGAACTGTGTGATCGCTGTCCCCTGCCCCAGCGCCAGGACACAAGATGCAGCAGCCCTGACTGTGCAGAAGCGAGGGCCATAGCCCTCTGAGCCACACGCCAGAGCTACCGGGTCAGTAGCTAACCACTTTGGCGTGGGTAAATCTACCGGGATTGTTGTCCAAGTAGCCCACGCAATCATGAGCAACTGTTCAGCTGCAGTGATCATTTGAAATGTCCAGGTCATCATAGATGGTCGCCGATGGGGATTCCCAACCGCGGTGGGGCTAGATGGGACGACATCCCTATCCTGGCACCAGCCCACCAGGCCAGCGAGCATTAAACTGAAAGGGCTACTTTTTCAATGGTGCAAGCTGTGTGGGACTATGGGGGCTTTACCAACATCAACGGCTGGGTGGCAAGGGGGCGTCTATGACGCATTCAGGAACTCTGGTCTGTTTAGACGCTTCCAGGCAGGCACACTTTCTTCCCGGACTACAAATAACGTTAGATGTGCAGATGCCTACAGTGATCCTCGGGACCCGGCCCATCTGCCAATGCCCTGGCTCATGAAGCCCTATACAGGCGCCCTTGACACTGGAAAAGGAACTTCAACTACCGGCTGAGCAAGTGCAGAATGGTGGTGGAGGTGCTTTCGACGCCCTGCTGAGATGGCGGACTTACTGACTCAGCCGACATCAGCGAAAAAGAATATCCCAGAGTTATTGCTGCTTGCTGTGTGCTCCACCCTGTGAGAGCAAGGGCGAGGACCTTTGGCCGCTTGGGAGGTTGAGGTAACCGCCTGGCTGCTGCTTATGATCAGCCAGACACCTGTGCTGAGAGAATATCCTAGCGGGAAGCGATATGCATCAGGAGGTTTGAAAGCGAGTTTCTCTGCGTTATATTAGTAAGTAACCCAGACTGTCCACTTGATTTTAAGAGAGCCTGATCATAAAACCAAGTTTTCCCACTTCCCATGACGTTTTAAAACTAAGCGACATGTTTTATAATTAATAATAAATCTTTCGTTGACTTGCATTTCTGTTTCTTCGTTGTTATGGAAGTATCTCTCGTTAAGCATGCGCAATTGATGGGTGGTCGCAGGAAGGGGCGAGGGGTGCTGCCCTGATAGGTTACTATGACGGCCAGGGTTTGGGTTGGAAGGGTGAGGGGTGGGGAAGGTGAGACCCGCCCTGGGATGAGGTCTCTTTTTGGGGCCTGGGCACTGGGAGGATTGTGACTTTACGGTCCAATGTATGTGAAGGGCCTGCCCTTGTTATCTGGGGATGGGCCAGGCACCAGACTCCCACATCAAGGAAGATCTGGGCAGCATATACTCATACAGACTCTCCCCTGGTGCCTAGTGACTGCAGTCTGCAGCCTCAGTTGACCCTGGCCCCCAAGTCTGTAATTCTGGTAATGTGGGCTATGAATTGCAATTAAAAATCTCTATTAAAGTCTTGACACGAGAAACGGACGGAAATATAGAGAGCAACAGCATCCTCTCCCTCTCTCTTCTCCCTTAATAATGTTATACACAGTGGGGGTTGAAACTTGGATTTGGGATCAGTGGGATCCTGTATGGAAGAACTCTACAACTTACAGCGCGAGAGGCACCTTGTACATTAGCGCCTGCTGCGGTGCAGTGACAGTTCTCACGGCCCCACCGCCCTCCTTCTTGCGGTCACTTTGGGTGAGGGGGACAGGACTCTGGCGTTGGAGGGCGGCTGCAGATGCACTGCAGGGGGCCCCTCTCCTCCTGCCTGTGGTCTCAGAACATCTACAAGGCGCTGAGCGTGTCCGCTTGTTCCCATTAGACCAAGCAGCGCTTGAGTCGCCTGCTGGTCTTCCTGCCGCCACTCATCTCCCGTTCCAGGTAGCATGCTGCTGACACAGGCCTTCCTCGGATTGTCTCTGCTCTGCCGCCTGGGCCTGGAGCTGGCTATCAGTTCCTGGAATATGTCATTCCTTGTCTTTTTCTTTTCGCTGCCTAATCTGAGCTAGCCTCATGAGGGGGATGGGCGGCAGTCCGTGAAGGAGCTGCTGTGTGATGCGAAAAGTAGGTGATTTCTTGAATAAATACATGTTTGCCAACAGTAAACACAGTCTAGCTATTTTCAGTTAAGAAGACTAAACAGGGAACTAAGTCTCAGGAGACCTGAACTAGTCCGCCGAGATTCTCGGAATAATGCTCTCACATGCAAGCAACATTGCACTGGATAGCGATGCTTTCAGGAGAGACAGCTGCATCCTCTGCACAAAGTCCTGGTAAGCTCCTATAGTGACAGACTGCTTATCAGATAGTGTTTAGCTAAAAGCCTCCTGCTGGAGGCAATGCAAAGCAGAAAAGATGAGCGCAGTGCATCTCCCACAGCATCATGTGAAGACCCCTGTATGCTTTTCCTCTGAGGCCTGCAACACGTGGCTGTTAAGGAGGGTCATTCTTATGCAAAGTAAAACTCTGTTACGAGGGTCATTCTATGTGCAAACCTGTTAAGTTGTGGTCTTTCTTATGCAAAGTAAAAAGTCTACCATGCACACAATAGTACACTAATTCACCATCAGATGCAGCAATTTCCACAACGACATCACCCTGAGGCGGTCAGGCGCACACAGAGCGGATGTTAATAGAAGCCCTGCACAGCATCAGGACCCACGCTGCCATGCTCGTAGAGGCGATGGTCCTCACCTGAGGATGGTGCATGGCGCGAAGAGTGTGTTTCAACGGAGCACTCCAACAAAGCACCTCTCCCAAGAAAACCTCTTGCTGAGGCTTTTCCAGCTGCTCTCTCTGAGAGCTTTTTTGAACATCCCCAGAGGACTTTTGGCTCATTGCTAAGCTTCAGTAGACTCTGCTGTTTGTTTAGTTTCATATTTAAAAAAATGTTTATATAGTATTTCTATTTCTTATATAAATCCTCGTTTTAAAAATAAATGTTTCTGTTTGTAGTAATTATCACTTCGATCTCTTCCTGACTCCAGTCCTGGTTAACGGGCGGACGTGCTGGTAGGGGATCTCTGTGAGGGTGATGAAGAGATCCCGCTGTCAGGGAAAGCGAGGTCTGATGTCGCCTGCGCTGTCTCTAAAGACTCAATCTCTCCCCATCGGCGAACAGGAGGGGAAACTGGGTCCCGCACACTATTCGGCCCTCGGAGCCCACCGGGTCACTGGTGGGGGTACTGTGCAGACCTAACGGTAGAACGGCATGCAGCCGAGAAGCGGCATGTCTGGGGCTGGGCCCGAGCCCGTCGCCTGACCTTTTTGATACCCTTTGTCTTAGGTCCTTCATACTTTCACGCTGCACTGCATCGCATCCGCTACTCTTGTTCATGGCTTAGAGACCTTCTCGAAGGTCTCGTTCGCTTAGCTGGAGCGCAGCCCGAGCACAGACTCTCGCCCCACATGGCGCGATCGATCCTGACTTCGTCACTTCCGTGCTGGGGACCTCTTTCTATTCTGGGATTGCCCGGACTCCTCTGCTGGAGAGCTCTGCATCGTTGCAGGTGCTGCGGAGCTCGCCCCGATGTGCAACCAGAACGTCAGATTCAAACCGCCCAGACAGGAAAATGAATTCAAATTTTCGCGGGTCATTTCCTGTGTGGCTGGCCAGAGAATCCAAGCTCGGACTGCTGTCCAGAGCGTCAACAGAGTGGTGCACTGTGGGATAGCTCCCGGAGCTGCTAAGTTCGATTAGCATCCACACCAAGCCTAATTCGAGCTAGCAAGTGCGAATTTAGCGTTACTCCACCTGCCGGGGTGGAGTACCAAATTCGAACTAAAGAGCCCTCTAGTTCGAATTAAATGGCTTCCTGGTGTGGACGGTTGAGCGGTTAGTTCGAATTAACGCTGATAAATTCGAATTAAAGTCCTAGTGTAGACCAGGCCAAAGCCTGTTACAAACTGCCCAGAGGGAGCCATGGCTGCAGAGAACCCCGTGGAAAGTCTCCAGAAGGAAGCGACATGTCCCGTCTGTCTGGAGTATTTCACAGAACCTGTCAGTGTGGAGTGTGGGCACAATTTCTGCCGAGCCTGCATCAGCCAGTGCTGGGA